>NC_142649.1:193369545-193672575 GCF_055504915.1 Nelumbo nucifera
CGAATTTCAAAAATTTTTCTCTCCCTTCAACTAGGAATCGCATTCCCTATTTAGAAAATCATATTTTCAAGGATCATTCTTGAACCTTAAACTAAATCAGATCTGAATCAAAAGGAGTAGGAGAGAATTATACCTGATACAGAGAAGTAGTATCTCCCAATGGAGGTGTTCACGCCCAAGGAAGGATCCAAAAACTGCTCCCATTGAAGATGGCGCAGTGCAGGATGGAGCAGAATCAGCAGTGTTCTTCTCCACGAACTCTATCCTTTGCAAGAATCAGCAGGATGGTACGTGAGCACAGCTTCCTTTCAATCCTTTCTCAAAGAACTGATGTCAAGATCCAATCTTGACTTCTCCCACAACTGGAGATCGAACTGGCAAATAGGGCTGCAAGAGCAGGGAGGCGGCAAGAGAGTATTCGCAGGGTGCATAATTCTCTCTTCTTGATTTCAACACTAAAGAAAATCTGATGTTGTGTGTTTTTTTTTTTTTTTTTTTTTTGTTAACCTAAAAGATCAGCTCCTAATCCAATTAGGAGCAGCTTATCCAATTCATATTTGGATAAGACTTCTCTTTAGGTGATAGGGATAAACCCTTATCTTATCTACAGATTTAGATTAGCTTTCTCCTAATCTCATTAGGAGGTTTCTAGATCTGAATCATATTTAGATCTTAACTCTCTGAGTGGATAGGATTAAGACCCTATCCTATTTGCTACTCAATCTCAGAATTCGCCCCTTTAATTAACTAAATAAGTAGCCCAGTTCGAAATGGGCTTTAGGCCCATTAAGCTTATGTGCTCACTTAACCTTCCTAACTACTGCCCAGTTGGGCTTCCTTGTATGGCGTGGGACCCAAGCATTGATCTACACATCAGCCACATGGGTTCGGCCCAACCTTTGTTACAAGGCCTGGCCGATTACACTGTTAAAGACAGTGCACCCCCTGAAACCCATCGAATGGGCTCTATGGGCCCAACACTTACCCTAAGTGGTCCCTGGGCCAAACCACCTTGTAACACCTAGGGACTGTGGGCAGATGCAAGATTAGCCCAACAGGTATTATCCTCAATGGTCTTACACTTAACCTCTCAGCCCATAATGAACATACACTGCCCGACAAGAGAGGACCTCTCCCTCGGCTACAAGGAACAGTGTTGCACTCTCTACTTATATGGATCCCGGGAATTAAATCCTTCTTGCAAACATTTGAGAAACCATAATATATATACTTTTATATCTCATATAAAATATACTTTGCAAAACAAATCTCAACGGTTGAAATCGGCTGCCGGCAGTCTTGGTTTCCATCAGTGAGAGTGCATCCCTGATCATTACCTTTGTCCGACAAAGGGGTTGATCCTGTCACTATGATCACCCACTCAGATGAATTCTCAGACTGTCCCAACATACCCAGGTTTTGACCCCCACTAAGGATCTCACTGATTGGTACATCAAAGACAGCCTGATCTGACACCTAGTGCAGTATCATAATCGAGTCTAGGGGTCGGGTGTAACTTTCCAGTTTTGCCCATCAATCGCCAAGGTCCAGGGCAATACTGGAAATCTGGTCCAGTTCATAGATTCAATTAATCCTACACTGCATGTGCCTAGGGTCTCACCCTGGCATCTGAGATAGGCCACCCCAACCGACTTGGTGGCACCACAGTGTCAGCCTTGTCAGGATAGGTCTCCCCAGACCGACCCACTGGCTGTGAACATTCTAAACTAACACGAGTCTCAATAACTGTCCAGTTTAAGGGTATTACACAGAAACATACCAAGGGAACATGAATCAAATATGCACTTTTATTCATTTACAATAAACTCAGAAAGTACATCATTCTGATTGAAGTTAAGGGCATACAAAACTGTCTAACATGGGGGCCTTATCATATCCCTTCCATGGGTGGGTATAGATATTTTTTGTTATTTGTTGATGACCATACCCGTTTTTCTTGGGTTTATCTCATGCGTTCACGAGATGAGGTACCTTCCCTGACCCAAAATTTTCACCAAATGATCCTAACCCAGTTTGATGCCAAGATCAATGTTCTCAGATCTGATAACGCAAAGGAATACTTTGCTAAATCATTGACATCTTAACTTCTTCATCATGGGGTTATCCACCAGAGCTCTTGCCCTCATACACCTCAGCAGAATGGAGTTGCCGAGAGGAAGAATAGGCACATTTTGGAAGTGCTAAAAGCCTCATGTTTACTTCCAATATCCCTATTCGCTTTTGGGGGGATGCTATCCTCACGGCGGTATACCTTATTAATCGGGTCCCTTCCAGGGTTCTTGATATGCGATCTCCTTTTTCCCTTCTACACCCACGTGAGGACTTGTTTTCTATTCCCCTTAAGACATTCGGTTGTACTTGCTTTGTTCAGCTTCTCGGACCCCATCACTCCAAGTTCGAACCCAAAGCCTCCAAATGCATCTTCCTTGGTTATGCACAAACTCAAAAGGGTTATTGCTGTTATGATCCTATCTTCGGGAGGAAGTTTGTCTCCATGGATGGGGAGAGTGGTGAGAGTGGGGGTTTGAGTTCTTGTCTTCAGGGGGAGAGCAGTGAGCGTGGGGCCGTTCCTTTACCTATTTCATTGGGTGATGAGAGCTGCAATGGTGAGGGTTGAGGGATCAGGAGTTGAGGGAAAGCTACAATGGTGAGGGTGGTCAGAGGGACAGGCGGTGCAGGCAGGTTGATCCTGATCATCAGCAGTCCAGACTAGCTCCAATCTCATCTGCAGCTCCAGGTCCAGATACTACAGTCCCAGAACCCACAGAGACTTCCCCTACAGATGATCTTGACCTTCCAATTGCAGTCCGTAAAGGGAAACAACATTGTACCACATCCACAGCCCATTGTATTTCCCATTTTTTATCCTATGATCGCCTATCTCCTACCTATAGGTCCTACCTTAGCTCCATTTTCAATGTCCCTATTCCCAGAACAGTGCAAGAAGCCCTATCCGTCCCTGAATGGAAAGATGCAATGCAAGTTGAGATGGATGCCCTGTTGAAAAACAACACCAGGGAGGTAGTTGATTTGCCAAAAGGAAAGAAACCAGTTGGATGCAGATGGGTATTTACGGTGAAGCATAATGCAGATGAATCTATTGAGAGGTATAAAGCTCGGTTAGTTGCAAGAGGGTTTACACAGACTTATGGCATAGATTACTTGGAGACATTTGCACCGGTAGCCAAGATGACTACTATTCGAGTCCTATTGTCCCTTGCAGCAAGTCACACTTGGCCTTTATACCAAATGGACGTGAAAAATGCCTTTCTGAATGGAGATCTATAGGAAGAAGTTTACATGCGTTTGCCTCCTGGATTCTATGATGCAGGAATAGGTAAGAAGGTCTGCCGGCTCAACAAGGCTTTGTATGGTTTGAAATAGTCACCTAGGGCTTGGTTCGATAGATTCAGACTAGCACTTGTGAAGTTTGGATATGTACAGGCCCAGTCAGATCATACCCTATTCATCAAGAGGGTGGAGTCCTCTTTGACACTACTGGCAGTATATGTTGATGATATTGTGGTCACAGGGAATGATAGCCATGAGATTGAGTCTCTTAAACAGCTTCTTCACCAAGAATTTGAGGTGAAGGACCTTGGTGTACTCCGGTATTTTTTGGGTATTGAGGTTGCTAGATCCAAACAGGGGATCTTTATATCTCAGAGGAAATATGTCCTAGACCTATTGGCAGAAACTGGAAAGTTGGGTGTCAAGCTTGCAGATACACCAATTGAATAGAATCATAGGATTAGTGCCGAGAGTGGGGAGCTTCTTGAAGACAAAGTTATGTTCCAGCAACTGGTGGGAAAGCTCCTATATCTCTGCCTCACTCGGCCAGATATTACTTATGCTGTTAGTGTTGTCAGCCAGTACATGCATTCTCCTAGAACCACACATCTTCTTGCGGCAGAAAGAATCTTAGCCTACTTGAAGAGATGCCCAGGTAGGGGTATACTATTCAAGAACAACAATCACATGAAGGTGGAGGTCTATACTGCTGCTGATTGGGCTGGGAGTGTTGATGACAGAAGGTCTACCTCGGGATATTGTGCCCTTGTGGGAGGAAACCTTGTCTCATGGAGAAGTAAGAAACAAAGTGTTGTCTCCCGGTCAAGTGCTGAAGCAGAATACAGGTCCATGGTCAATGGAGTGGCTGAAATCCTTTGGCTAAGATCTCTACTTGAGGAGTTGGGTATTGAGTATGAGAAGCCCCTGATGCTGTACTGTGATAATCAAGCCGCCATTAATATAGCACATAATCCAGTACAGCATGACAGAACCAAAAACATTGAAGTTGATCGCCATTTTGTGCGAGAGAGGGTCTCATCTCAAGAAGTATGCCTCCCTTACATCACATCCAATATGCAACTAGCAGACATCCTCACTAAAGCCGTATCAAGAAAGAAGCTAGAGGCGGATCTATCCAAGTTGGGAATGATGAACATATACTCCCAACTTGAGGGGGAGTGTAGAGAACATTGATGTGGGCCCCACATCTGTGGTCCCACTCTGTTCGTAGGGTAGAATGTATCTAGTCACAGCTGTGGTCATTTTGCTATTCTGTTATTCCTAGTTTCAGTTTTATATTGTTTGTTATTTGTTAGCAGTTATGATGTAAACACCAAGGGCAGATATGTCCTTTCATGTAACTAGCATAACATATATATATTAGCTTAAAGTGGTGGTGGCAGAATATTGACATTCTGTTCTTCTCCTCAAAATCTGTGTTCTACTACTCTTTCACCACTCTTTCTTCTACTTCTTCTTCACTTTCTCTTCTCATCGAACCTGAAATCTCTTAGTGTTCAAGACTGAATAGCAGTCCTGAAAACCTACAGAAAACTATGATGGTGGATTGTTGGTGAACATGCAAAGCTCCCTTGGTGAACTTTTGCTTTAGAGGTCCCTTCAACATCTCAAGGTTCATGGTTGCCGCTTCAATAGTAAACCTATTTCCATGGATTTTGCTTCAACATCCTTCTTGCAAACTCAAGCTTGTTTTCCCACCTTGAGTTTGAGGAGATGTGTTGAGAGATATATTGTATTTTGTTGTATTTGGGGATCTGTATGTATTTGTGGGAGAAAAACGAGCTTATATATAATTCTGATATATTTTGGTCTTTTGCTTATTTAATCTAGTGGTTGTGTGAGATTAGGGTTTGAGGAGTGAGAGTGAGTGAGAGAAGAGAGTGAGAGTGATGCCATGTATCTCTTGTTCTTATAATGGATATTTTTCCTCTCCTCCTATGGGTGTAGGCTACGAAGTCGAACCATGTTAAATCTTGGTGTTTTCTTTATTTCTTCTGCTTATTTTCTCCTTGATTTGCTATTCTATTTTATGTTAGTTGACACACTCCAAGCGTGGGGGTTGATGTAATCTATACTATATGCCACAGAGGGGCATTTTTGTTTTTATCATTTGTCTTTTTCTGATTTTTCCCTTTTCTGAACAAGTGCATAAATCTCTTGGACAGACGGAAGATCCTTGCTGCCCAAAACCTGAACATGAATAGCTTCATACACAGGATTCAAACCCAGAAGGAAAGCAAACACCCTTTGCTGTGAAACTAACATTTTATATGTTTTAGCATCATTTTCACTTTCCCAATCAATGTTCTGATAATAGTCTAGTTCTTTCCAAACTGAAGTGAGAGCAGAATAATAGGTCAATAAGCTCCTTTCTCCTTGCTTACATGTTGAAGATTCTGCTTGTAGCTGGTAAATTCTTGCATAATGCCTGTACTCTAAATAAGTTGCTTGCGCTTGGTCCCATATTTCTTTTGCTGTCTCGGCCCACATAAAATTCTGTTTGACTGATGGTAACATGGATGTCAAAAGCCAGGACATAATCATGCAATTCTCTTGGTCCCACTTATCATATTTGGTAGTACCAGCCCTAGGTTCCTTTATTTTCCCATTAATATATCCTGCCTTACCCCTGGCTGTGATATACAGCCGCATCTCTTTAGACCATGCTAGGTAATTCCTACCATCCAACGGGGTAATAGTCATTGGGAAATTCATGGAGTCATGACCACTACTCATTCCACCTTGATTCATGGTGGTTCCTGAAGTTGCAGAATCTTTAGTATTCATGATTTCAGTCGATACACTCCCACAAAGAGAAATTCACAGCCCTCACTCTGAGTGATTAACAATCAGAACACAATTTCAGTTCATGTAGAAACACACTTTGACAGGTCAATTAGGTCTCCAAGGCTAACATTAAGCCACAACCATCAGTGTTCTGCTGCTATGCTGGTCACCTGAACACTCTCACAGGTATAACAGATCCCCCCCAAGGCTAATATTAGTCACAAACATCAGTGAACTTCTGCTGTACCAGTCAGCCAAATTAGGTCACTCATGACCTATAAAAATTCTCACAAGAAACTTGGTTTCTGGATCATCTAACCCACAAAGAAGGAGCTAAACCCACCTTATATCATCCGTTGGGGCAAACCTTAACCTGTTCTTGGTATCTACTCCAAGAAACAAAAAAAAGGTCAAAAAAAAAATCTCCCTGTTCACTTCGAGGGAATTCTGGGTTCACCAGTCCAAGACAAAGAAAGAAAGAACACCAAAAGGAACAGCCGACCTCTTAGGAAGAATCGACCAATCATCAACAGTTTCTGGAATCACTCACGTTTATTTTCAGCCCAGAACAGATGAGAGAATGAACAGTTTGCAGATCCAGAACGAGTTTGCTTCCTTCATTCTCAGTCCAGGTAGAATAGAGCACCGATGCAGTGAGGAGATTTACAGAGCACCAACCTGCTCTGATACCATGAGAGCCAAAAATTCATACTGGCGGTGCCAGCTTTTTTAATTTAAATAGTAGGGTGATCAAGCACATAATAAAAGAAAGAGAAAAGACAAAAATGCCCCTCTGTGGCATATAGTATAGATTACATCAGGGGTATTTGTTTTTACCCCAAAATTTACTCCCGGTGGAGGGGTGCCCCCAGAAATTTTATTAATGAATAGGCAAAAAAGCCTCTGGGGGGGACATAAAAACCTTTTCCCTCTGAAAATCTATACATCAAGAGAATAAAAATCGTAGAAGTTCTCGTGTCACAAGCATAATTTGCAAGGGAATCCGTAGGATGATTTCCTTCATGGTAAGTGTGATATACCCGAAACTCCAAACCCTCTAACATCTTGATCCCAATACCAAATATAATGGGGCGAAGGGATTACCTGAAGCACCAGCTTAACCAAAATTAGGGAATCTGAAAATCTATCAACTTTGTTCAAACCCAAAGCTTTAACTACATGGATTCCATCACGGAAGGCAAAAGTTTCAGCTACCAAGTTATTTTCCTCCCCATAAAAATTTGCAAAAGCTGCGGTGAAATATCCATTCACTGCTCTAACTATTCCCCCTTCACCACTAATTCCTGGGTTACCCCGAGAAGCTCCATCCACATTTAATTTCACATAACCAGCAGTTAGGGGTTGAAGGTAAAGTAATTTATAACGAGCCACCATTATCTAAAGAAGGAGGGGAATGGGAACCTCTCTAATCCAGGTCCAGATCTTATGGATGACAAGCGTGCGTATCAGACATGCCCCCACTATCACTTATAATAACTGCTATAATCTTATGAGAATTACAGTAATGCCCCTAGACAAGTGGCAGTAATAAAAAGAGCATATAAAATGCTAAAGTAGGCTGACAGGAATTCCCACTATCACTTAATTGCACATGAACTGACATTAATTATTAATTGATGCGTCTCAAATAAATATTACAATTAGAAGTTGAAGCTTGACTGTATATAGTGCTCAACCAGGAATTCCCCTTAAACCTTGTAAAATGTTGCCTTTTTTATATCGTATTCCCTCTATTTATTTCTAAGAGAAGTAGTTTCCATGTACTATGTTTCAGTCGAGTTTTTCTTTTAAGTGTTCAAAGATCTTTGCTTTTGTTTTTGTTAAGAAACCCTATTCATTCTTTGGTTATTAATTACCTTGTGGCATATGTTTTTTATGATTGAAGACGAGAAGAATCACTGCCTATATTCAAGAGAAGACTCTTGGGTAGCTTGCTGGATTTTGCTGCCAGAGAGTTGCAGGTTCAGGTAATTCCTGCTTCTTAAAGCTAGTCAATATTTTTTATTGAGTGGATTTGTTTAACGTACTTATAGATATTTCATTAAAGATTCCTATCTTATATTTATTTTAGCTTCTAGCCTATCTTCTCCTTTTGTTTGAGTTCTTAGTGAAAGAATGGTAGGATCCACCGTATGGACGCCAAAAAGGTTGCGGAATGGGTGGGTGAATTTCAAAAATTTTCCTACCTTCTTCCAACTGGGAATCATATTCCCTAAATTTAGAATACAATATTCAAGAATCCTACTTGAACCATAATTGAACCAGATCTGAACCAAAAGACAAGGAGCGAATTATACCTGATCCAGAGAAGCAGTATCTCCCAAAGTTGGTGTTAACGCCCAAAGAGGACCTCAAGATCCGCTCCTGCTGAAGATGACATAGCTGTATGTGGAACGGAACCAGCAGAGTGCGTCCTACACACTGAATCCTTCACAAGAATCCACTAGAAACTCTGAGCACCAAATCTTTTCAGTCTTTTCTACAAAACTGATGTCAAAAACCAATTTCTTGATTTCTTTCTACTTCAAAGATCGAATCTTGAAAGAAAGAATGGCGGCGGCTGGAGGAGAACTCCTGAAGTGAAGATGGCTGAATTGCTTCTCTTCTCTCTTGAGTGTGTATGAGATCCAATCCCAATTCGCAGGATGATTTTCTTTTCACCAAACCCTAGGTTCGAAATCTGATTATGATCTCTTAGGGTTTTTCTTCTTGATTAAGAAACCTCCTAATTAGGAGTTATCCCAATCCAAATCAGTATTTGGATAGGGGATGATCTTAATCCTATCTGCAGATTAAGTTAGTTTACTCCTGATCTTATCAAGAGGTTACCAGATTCAAATCTGATTTGAATTTGGTCTCCCAGAGTGGATAAGGTTAAAGGCCCAATCCTTTTGCTAACTTTAATCCCAGATTCGCCCCATAGGTGGGTGATCATATCAGCCCAGCTCGAAATGGGCTTTTGGCCCATTAAGTGTTCAGTGCTTAACTAGTTTCCAATCTGCTGCCCAGTTGGGCTTCTTTGTATGGTGTGGGACCCAAGCATTGATCTACACACCAACCACATGGGTTCGGCCCAGCCTTTATCACAAGGCCCAACCGAATTCACTGAAAAGCTCAGTGAACCCCTGAGCCCATCACATGGACCCTATGGGCCCAACACTTACATTAAATGGTCCCTGGGCCAAGCCATCTTATAAAAACCTAGGGACTGTGGGCAGGTGCAAGATTAGCCCATCAGGTACTATCCTAAATGGTCTTACACTTAACCTCTCAGCCCTTAATGATCAAGCACTGCCCGACAAGAGAGGACCTCTCCCTCGGCTGCAAGGAACAGTGCTGCACTCTCCACTCACATGGATCCCGTGAATTAAAACCATTTGCAAACCTTTTGAAACCGTATATATATATACATATAATATATATATATATATATATATATATATATATATATATATATATATTTTGCAAAAACAAAATTCCAACGATTGAAATCAACTGCCGGCAGTTTGGTTTCCATCAGAGAGAGTGCATTCCCGATCATTACCTTTGTCCGACAAAGGGGCTGATCCTGTCACTATGATCACCCACTCAGATGAATTCTCAGACTGCCCCAACATGCCCAGGTTTTGACCCCCGCTAAGGATCTCACTGATTGGCATATCAAAGACAGCCCGATCCGACACCTAGTGAAGTATCATAATCGAGTCTAGGGGTCAGGTGTAACTTTCCAGTTTTGCCCATCTGTCTCCAAGGTCCAGGGCAATACTGGAAATCTGGTCCAGTTCAAGGATTCGAGTAATCCCATATTGCATGTGCCTTGGGGTTTACCCTGGTGGCCGAGACAGGCCATCCCAACACTTGGCGGCACACCAGTATCAGCCTTGGCAGGATAAATCTCCCCAGACTTATCCAATGGCTGTGAACATTTAAAACTAACACAAATCTCAATAAGTGTCCAGTTTTAGGGTCTTACACAGAATTATACCAAACAGTATGAATCAAACATGCACTTTATTTATTTACACTAAATATCAAAAGTACATCAAATCGGATTGAAGCTAAGGGCAAACTGTCTAATACTTAGATCAATAAATTCTCTTGCTGATTCTCTTGCTAAAGAGTGCTAAACCAGTATTTGTATAGGGTCCACATCTAATGCAGGAGCCCAGTAATAAAATATGGATCTTTTTCTTTTATATATATTTTACATTTCCAACTGTCCTCTGACGGCAACTCGGACGTGGAAAGCTAACTTTCAGCTGGTGGAAGACTTGGTGAAAGGTTACATTTGGCTGATTGGTGAAGGAATGGTAAATTTTTGACTGGATAAATGGATGGGGTGTGCTCTCCTAATAGATTGGTGTTTAAATATAGAGGATGTGGATATTAATATTTGAATCAGGGATTTGCTAGATTAAAATGGGGAACAGAACCTTGAAGAAATTTGTTTACATGGAGACCTGCTGGAGCAAATAAAATCTGCTAAGATCCACATACGGAATGAAAAGGATAAAATAATATGGATGGACCGCTTGAGAGTTTTAGCCCATCGGGTGGACAGGTATAAGGCAGTATGGAACCAGGCAATACCAACCAAGGTAGCCTTCTTTATTTGGAAGCTTATGAAATCCAAAGTTGGAGTTGATAGTGAATTAAAAACAGTTGGGTATTCAGCTGGCTTCAAATGCAATTGCTGTAAGGATCCCTTGATTGAAACCATGGACCACTTGTTTATTCAAAGCTGTATGGCGAGAAAAATTTGGGGTTATTTCACCTCCTTGTTGGGGATAACGTTCCTTCATCATGGGCCCATCAGGGTAGTGCTTCACAGGTGGTTAACTATGAACTTCAATATACGAAGTCAATGGGCGACTTGTCTACAAGCATTGGCTTGTTTTGTCCCATGGGAAATATGGAAGGAAAGATGTAGAAGAAAAATGGAAGGCTCTTTTAAATGCACTCAACAAATCATCTATAAAGAAGAAAATGGTTGCAGGAAATTTGCCCACTTATCAAGGTTACATCTTATTCAGATCAATTGCAACTTCAAGTGCTTGCTCATATGGGTATTCAGGTTCAGAATTCAGCAAGAAGAAAACCCGAAGTAGTGCATGTCCAACCGGTATTTCCTGGTTATTTTAATCTGAATGTAGATGGTTTGGCAAAGGACAACCTGGGTCCAAGTGGAGGGGGTGGAGTGATAAGAGACGGCAACCCCATTTTGTTGAGGGGTTCTGGCACATTAGCTCCTGTAATGAGAGCCACAAGAAGTAAAGAAATCTATGAGGTAACCATGAAAGTACTCATTGGTATTGTCTGATTGGAAGGTTTGGATCTCTGTCTAAAATTGGGTTAGACCATATATTGAAACTCTCTCGCAAGTTTAGGGACTTATTCCCACGAGTACATAGGATAAACCCAAGTGTATCGAGAGAAGTCAACAATTAAGTAGATGAAATATTTGTAGCCATTATCAGTTGGAATATTAACAGGTCCCAAACATCAGAATAAACAATATAAAAGGAAAATATGATCTTTTATTATGTAAAGGAAATGAAGTTCTACAATGTTTACTTAGTTTACACACTTGGCACTAAAAGTCACTGACTGACATAAACTTAAACAAATTTTAAAACAAGTACTTCAAAAACTCAAAAGACATGGCCCAAACGGTGGTGCCACAAAACAACTCGACTCTTAGTCGATTGATTCAAAGACTGAGACTACATGACCAACTTTGTTCTCCAGAAAATGAGGTGTGTTACTGTTCATACCCAGAAAATTTTCATTTAAGCATAATGCATAAATTACAAAAAGGCCCATGACTAGGCACCCTAGTACAAAAACATGTAAAAGGACGAAAATGCCCTTACACTCTCAACAACAACAATGATAATGACAAACATAATTATGGATGTATTTATTAGTTGATCTCATTATGGAATGGTGTTTGCATATGGTCTGGTGATGACAACTACAACAACATCATTATGGATGTATTTATTGATTGGTGTCATTATGGAATGGGTTTGCATATGGCCTTGTTTCTCCCTTAGGAGACTTGACATTCTACCATCTTTTCCTACTTCTTCTTATTTTAATGGTATTAGTCATTGATAAAAAAAAGATGGTCATATATTGGAGTTATTAGTAAATGGTTGCATGATCACCTGAATCTTTTGTCTGGAATTGGATGAAATGCTACCATAGCCACTATCGCAGATGGAAACTGAAGACAACACAGTTGTACATTATTGCCTTAGCTTTTCCATGTGCATATAGATGAACTATTCCTGCATTTCCCAGATGGGCTTATTCCGTAGTTTGGACTATATATGGTATTATTAACTGCAATTTGGATGCGGGAAATTCAAAAACTTTATGTTGCTTTATACCTCTGCAGAAGGAAATGCAAAAGCATCCAAAAAAATTTGTGGTGAGGTGAATTCATTATATATTACAAAATCTGCTTGCTTTTAATTGCCTATAGTAACATAATTTATGTTCTCTACCTTCTATGTAGTTTATAAGATAAAGAGAAGTGTCTACGGAAATGTCTACATCCAGTTTTTATTTTGCAGCAGACTCAAGTTATTGCAGCCGCAGCTGCTGGTGTTGCTGCTGAGGGTTTGTCGCCTAATGATGCCAAAGCAGAAGCAGAGAATGCTGCACAGCTTTCTGTGGCTTTGGCAGAGAATGCAATTGTCATTTTAATGCTAGTTGAAGATCATTTGCGGCTACAAAGCCAATTATTTAATGCTTCACATTCAACGGGTTGTCCTCATTCTCCCACATCAATCACTTCACCTGTTGGTAGCCAGTCAAATTCATTATCTAGAACTCCTGGAGAATCGTTGGAAACTCTGGGTACCTGCAAATCGTTATCCAGTGATTCTGGGGGCCTTCCTCTTGATGTATGTAAATTATTTTTAAGTATTTAGCTTACCATATTCTGATTCTGACCATTGGAACTAATATTTCATCTTTTTTAGTTTTATTCTCCTTCATATGATTGGTTTACTTTAACATGGCTTGTGTTCTTATCATCTTTTTGTTACCATTTAACCTTTAAAAAGTAGTTTCTGATATCTGCTCTAGGTTCATGTGGACTATTCAAGTAACATGGCTTAATTTTGTACAGTAAAGCATTCATTTCTTTATCCATTTATTCCCTCCATTTTAGGTTAGTTACATACTTGGAAAATTTGGAAGGAGTAACAATAGAGGACAATGTAGACACAAAAGAGTGATAGGTAGATGATAAGTGAGAATAAGACAAAAACTTGTTTATTGGATAAATTGTAGAAGAACGAACAAGACATCCAAATCAGGGAAATGGTACCTTGGTCACTAGGTTACAAGACATCCAATTGGTTGCAGTCATAAGCTGAAGTTTCCTTATTCTTTTTCTTTGTTTGATAGATACTTAGATCTTCCTCACTTGCCTTATGATCATGCATAGCTGCAGTCATATCCGGACAGATCAGGCAAAGAAGATGGTAGATGGGCCAAAGGAGTAGGAACAAAAGCAAAAGGATTAACTTTCGAGGAAGACTCTTCCACTCTACTGGTGTCCCCTAGAAGAGGATTTTGAGGAGACTTAAAGAATGATTGTGACACGAAAAGTAACATCCTAGGTGACAATTTTCCCTGTTTGTGAATCAAAACATTTCTAACCCTTTTGAGTAGGTGAATAGTTGGGAATCTTTGACATGAATAAAATGGACATGCACAAATACTTTGGGAAGAAGAGAAAAGATAGGTTGGTTGGGTCAGAGAATGGAGATAGGAGTTTGCATACCCAACACCTTGAATGGCATTCTATTTATTAGATATAAGGTTGTAAGAACTACATGGGAAGAATAGTTCCTTGGAACTTTGTGATAGAAGAGTAAGGCCTTGATAGTTTTTAGAAGGTGTCAATTATTCCTCTTAGCACCCCATTTTGCTATGCAGTATATGCACATGATAACTGATGTAGGGCACCTGTATCTTAAAGAAAAATATTTAATCAACTTGTAATGTATTTTGTTGCATTATCTAAATGGAGTTGTTTATTTTCTTTCTAAATTGTGTTTCAGCCATTTTGTGGAACACCCATGATAATTATCAGAACTTCATCGCAACTTTTCATTAAATGAATCCAAGTACATCTTGAGTAATGGTCACTAACGCTAATGAAATAGTGATTGCCATCCGTAGAGATAACAGTAGAAGGTCCCTAAACATCAGAATGGACAAGATCAAATGGAGCAGTAATTTCGTTCATAGATTATGGGTAACTTGTCTTACAATGCTTGGACACTTGACTTACATCACAAAAATGACTTTCAATTAACAACTTGTGAAAAAATCCTAGAAACATAACTTTCAATAAAGGAAAAACAAGATGTCCTAACCTAGCATGCAAAAGAAGCACCCTAGTGATTGACCTCTTGTTCACACTTATAGCACAGCTTGATGTTCGAAGCTTAGAGCCAATGTCTTTATTAAGATAATAAAGACCTCTAGCCTCACAACCACTCCTAACCATTTGTCTTGTCAATCTGTCCTAGAAAACACAATGAATAGGAAAAATGTTACACTACAGTCCATTTTTTTTTGTAATTTTAGAAAGGATCATTTATTAAAGACCCCCTATAGTTTCATGGATTTACTAAAATCTACCATATAGCTTGCATTTTTACTAATACATCCCCTATAGTTTGCAAGCAATTTACTTAATTGACCTTGCCTTAAGAAACGTTTGTATTGCAATTTGGAAATGGTCAAAGTGACCACTTAAAGCAAGTGGAAAATGTTTAAGGTCATGGGCCTATGGTTGTTTATTCTGAAAGCAACCCTAGCACTTTATATCAAGCTTTTAGAATGAAACAATGTTTAGTTTCAGTAGAATGAAGAAGAGAGAACAATGGTATCTTTCAACTAGAGAACAAAACGTATTTTTTAATTTCATCTTATTATTTCATATATAAACAATTGCAAGGTTTTAGAATCTACACCGGACACACAACCATTTTGGGAACTAGTTCTCAGGTCAAACGGTTCGATCGTCCAATTCAAATGGATGACCCATTTTGATTTAAAAAATAAAAAAATAAAAAATAATTAAAATAAAAAGGCCAAAACCGTTGTTCGGGTTGACGGTTTGATTGCTCAGGTCAACGGGTCGCTACCAAATCAATGGTTTTAGGGTGAAATGAAACTGGTTGTTTTACCGGTTCTCTGGTCAGCCGGTCCGATCATCCGGTCTGGTCCAGTTTTCGAAACCATGAACAATATTATACATCAAAATTCATATAAAATACAAATTTAAGTTTTTTTCAATATTTTTGTTATTTTAAAAATTTCACTCTTTTTTTGATTTTTTTAAAAAATATGCCTCTCATGGCCTAGCCCATCTTGGCCCAAGGCTTGGCCTGTGGCCCAGTTCGACTCGGGCCCACTTGGACTTATGCCATGGACAATGTGGGCCTGACCTTTGAAATATCCTAGAGGAGGCAAACACAACCTGCCAAAGCATGGGCGGCTCGTAAAGTTGTGTCGTGCCAGTTTGACACTACAAAGATGGAATTGAGAGAGAGAGAGAGTGAGAGAGAGAGAGAGAGATGGAGGAAAAATTGAAGGAATTGGAGAATCACGGAGAGGTAAGGTGGGATTTGGACGGACCATTGGACATATGGATTATGTCCACTCCAATCCAGAAATACTCATTGGACATTTGATTCTTGGGTGGTCCATATCCATATATTTTTGTTGGACTGTCCAATCCGTCCAAATGAGATTTGAATCGGATGGCGTCCAGTCTAATCCTGGTCCATTGACACCCTTAACTTATTGCAATTTCCTTTATTCATCTTTTTGTTTTCTCTTTTTCCTTGGCCATAGCACTAAGGGGATGCTTGAAAGGGTGTGGACCCTATTCTGGGTGTTCCTTGTAGATTGTATCATAAGTTTTGGTAAAAAAAAGTGGATCACATGGTTTGTTTATGATAGTAGAGTGAGTAAGTATCAAGAAAAGCGAGTGATTGTGTAATCACTAGTATCTTTAAGAACAATGTGGTGCTCTACAGTGATCACAGGCTGTGTACACCTGTTTTATCCGAACAAGGAGCTCTATTCTGCCGTGCGGGGGTGTAACAGATTTGTGTTTGTTGTTGGAAGGGCTGTTGCTGGTGTTGTTGGGGTTTCTTGCCTCTGTTGATAATTTATTGACTATTTACTATGTCAACTGAAGACAGCAGCTTTGGGCATCTCATCCTCATTGTCCATGTCCAACAACAGCGTGGACAACCTGAACTTTCCAATTACCAGAGCATTGACTAGAAGGATGAGACTGATGCTAAGGCTTATAACACGGTATCTTAACAAAGGGTGTTTGATTTCCTATTAGGTCTCAATCCCATATATGAGCCCATAAGAGTTCATATTCTAGGGAGTAAGGAGCTGCCATCAATTCAGGATGTTTATGCACTTGAGCAATCTGAGGAGAGTAGGAGGAATATTATGAAATCTCTAGAGGGGGAGCACATTGTTTTGATGGATAATGGTGGAAACAGTGGGGTGGTGAAGAAGAAGGTTCATGTTAATAAGATATCGGAAGGTGATGAGGACAGACTATGGTGTACTCATTGCCGTCAACATAGACACAAAAAAGAGACTTGTTGGGATTTAGTTGGAAGACAAAAGATGAACCAAAAGAAGCTTCCACCTAAGAAGTCTAACCATTGTTACCAATGAAGGGATGAGAGATCCATCATATGGATGGCCAAACCTTGCAGGAAGGTTGGGCGAAATTTCAAAAATCTCTCTCTCATCTGGGAATTGCATTCCCTATTTTAGAAAACTGCATAAGGTTTCTCTTCTCATTCTTGATACTCTCTCCTTCGGGCAAGAGAATTTTTCTCTTGCCCATTCTTGATACTCTCTCCTTCAGGCAAGAGAATTTTTCTCTTGCCCATTCCTGATACTCTTTCCTTTGGGCCTCAGAAGCCCTGTCACCCGGACAATCCGGAGCAGGGTTCTTAGCAATTTTGTCCAATTTCTCGGACGCCAGAACTAGCATAAGGTTTCAGAACCAATCAGCATAATTAGGGCCCTTGAGTTTGTTATCATCCAACAACTTGGTGAAGTTTCCGTTTGCCATTTCTGGTAAAGGCAAAGCAAATTTATAAGTCCACAACCTAATTGATTCATGTCATCAAGGGCTTTTAATCTATGTTCCATTTCCATTTTGGGCATCACTGAGATTCCCTCCAATCTCAGTGACGGAGACAGTTGTGTCTCTGGAAATGTGGGAAACCACATGGGGTGCATGGAGCCAACTGTTTCAGCTGCTAAACCCCACCACCTTTTGTGAAGGGTCTTATCCACTCATCTTATGAGCTTTCCCTTTGGCCTCTGTCAGACAAGGTTCATAGCCATTTTAGGTTAAACCTTTCTGTCCAATAAGAGCTCACCCATCATGTTCGCGAACGCCAAGGTACCGTGAGAGAGTTTCCATTTTAGGATAGGCCCCTCCCACATCGATCTATGACGCCCCTATCATCTTATGAAGCAATCCAACCAACTGCATTAGCAGATGAATAGCCCAATTTTATGGTGCATCTCCACCCACCAATACAGCCAACCTTCATGCTAATGATGGAAGGCCTTTAGAGAATTCATCAAATGAAATTCCCTATGACATGCACTTATATTTACAAGAGGGAACGAATAATTACGCCCTAGTATTATTTAGGTCAAACCAAAGTGCCTCCCACTGACTTTCATAAAGCCAAATTTAGATGGGCCCTAAACGGCTAGGGTTCCGCACGGTCCCTCTTGGGGAGGAAGCTGATGTGGGGCGCATCGTGCAGGGAGATCATCCAATGATCTTATGGACACCATAGCAATGATGTGCATTCAGCCATGGTGTGCGAAAGAGCCACTATCAAATTAGCATGGGCCAAGTGTTTATGGCCCATGTACGTAGCACATCACACATCCATGCATCACGTGCATGAAATCCATAATTGATCCAATCAATTAAATAACTGTAAAACCCACAATTAAAGCCCATTTAAATCCATTGTATTACCAATTAATATTATCCAGGTATATGGGCCGAACTGCAAAGTGCAGTTCGGCCCATATAGCATTTATGCTGAATTGGGCTAAGGCAGTTTTAACAAATTAAAATTGGGTTTTACAGATGTCGGCCAAATTGCGTCTTGCAATTAACCATCAATCCCTCGGCCCATGAAGGAAATTTTAAGGCTGAGAACAACCAACATCGAACCACAGATTCGGTCCAATCTGGTTCGAATGGGTCTAGGGTTTTGATGTTCAATTCAAGATCCAATTCAAAAAAAAAAAGATGATCTGAAAATTAAATACAGCTGATAAATGACAATCAAAATCAGCAAACAAACACATCAGTGGGTTGTTCGTGTGGATCCAAACCTGCAAGAAAAAAATTAGTCGCTGCTTGCAGTTTCAATTTCTGCAAATTGCAGATCGCAGATTTATTATCTGCGCAAATTCTCTCCTTCACGCGAACCAGCTTCGTCTTCAATGAAATAAAATAGAAAACCTAATTTTTCTATTAATATTACATTAGAATCAAATTCCTATACATTCCGTCTAAAATTAAAAAAAAATTAATTACAGACCAAGAATGAATAGAAAACACAGATGCGCAGATTTCTTGCGTCGCAGAAAGCTTTTGATCTCCTCCATACGAACAGGCCATAATTCAAGAAACATAAATAGAACAATTCTAAATATATAACAGGATATTAAAGATATAATTTTCAGATCAATCGCCCAAAACTGGGAACTGATTTCCCAGAAAAAACGCTAACTGCGCAAATCGGGTAGAACGCCTTTTGCGCAAATGAGCAGATCCAGATCTGATCTAATTCGGTTCAAGACTTGAACCTGGCTCTAATACCACTGAAGGGATGAGTGATCCATCATATAGATGGCCGAACCCTGCAGGAAGGTTGGGCGAAGTTTCAAAAATTTCTCTCTCTCCCATCTGGGAATCGCATTCTCTATTTTGGAAAACTGTATTTTCAAGGATCAATCTTGAACCCAAAACCAGACCAGATCTGAAAGCAATAGGAAGTGAGGGATATACCTGATACGAAGTAGCAGTAACTCCTAATGAAGGTCTTCACGCCTAAGGAGAAGACCAAAACCCGTTTCCACTAACGGTCTGTGCGTGGTGAAGCAGGATCAGCAGGACGACTCTTCAACAAGAACTGGGATTCTTCAGCAAGAATCGAACATGGTTGGTGAACACGACTTCAGATTGCTTCTTCTACCAAGAAGCAATATCAAGAACACTTCTTGATCAGTTCCACAAGTGGAGATTGAACTGAGTAGGGGCGGCAAGAACAGGGGAGAACTCTGCAGATTGCTGTGTGTAAAACTGAGGAATTTGCCCCCTATTTATAGTCTTCTTTGGATCAGCCTCCTAATCTAATTAGGAGAGAGTTTCTTGATCCAAATCTGATATTTGGATCTGGACTCTTAAATGGATAAGACTTGTCTTATCCTTTTAGCTAATCCTAATCAGATTATAAATCAGATCTTGCCTCCTTTTAATTAACTAACTTAAGCCCAGTTCAAATTGGGCTTTAGGTCCATTAAGTTTACGTGCTCACTTACTCCTTAACCTGCTGCCTAGTTGGCTCTCTTTGTATGGCGTGGGACCCTTACATCGATCTACACATCAGCCACATGGGTTCAGCCCAGCCTTTGTTACAAGGCCTGGCCGAATTCACTATAGGAGACAGTGAACCCCTGAGTCCATCACCGTGGGCTCTTAATGGGCCCAACATTTACACTAAATGATTCTTGGATCCAACCACTTTATAAAAACCCAAGAACTGTGGGCAGATGCAAGATTAGCTCATCAGGTATTACCCTCAATGGTCTTACACTTAACCTCTCAACCCATAATGATCAAACACTACCCGACAAGAGAGGACCTCTCTTGGATCCCGGGAATTAAAACCTTTTGCAAACATTTTGAAACCATAATATATATATACATATATATGTATATATATATATATGTATATCTCTATATAAATATATTTTGCAAAAAACAAATTTCAACGTTTGAAATCAACTGCCGACAGTTTTGGTTTCCATAAGAGAGAGTGCATTCCTTGATCATTCACTTTGTCCGACAAAGGGGCTGATTCTGTCACTATGATCACCCACTCAGATGAATTCTCGGACTGTCCCAACATACCCAGGTTTTGACCCCCTCTAAGGATCTCACTGATTGGCATATCAAAGACAGCCCAATTCGACACCTAGTGCAGTACCATAATCGTGTCTAGAGGTCAGGTGTAACATTCTAGTTTTGTCCATCTATTTCCAAGGTCCAGGGCAATACTGGAATTTGGTCCGGTTAGGGTTTCAAGAAAACCCACACTGCATGTACCTCAGGTCTCACCCTGGAAGCTGAGACAAGCCACCCCAACCAACTTGGCAGCACATCAGTGTCAGCCTTGGCAGGATAAATCTCCCCAAATATATCCAACGGCTGTGAAGATTCTAAACTAACACGAGTCTCATAAGTGTCCAGTTTAAGGGTATTACACAGAAACATACCACAATGACATGAATCAATTATTTACTTTATTCATTTACAATAAATGTCAAAAGATACATCAATCTGATTGGAGCTAAGGGCATAACTGTCTTAATAACCATCTGTAGCCAAATAAGCATTGCCTTTTTTCTAGTTTTAATTTTTTCTGGTTTCAAGTAAGGATTAAGTTTCCAACATCTTTTCCTTAGAATATCTTGACTTCTTGAAATATTCACAAATGACATCTTTAGTCTTCTTAGTAATGCTAACACTCGGCCTAGACTTAGATGGCATAATAGCGGAGTATTCAACCACAGGGGGCTGCACCATGGCTGCCCTTCTACTTTCTTTCCCTTGCACAAGAGAGTAAGCAGTAGCCAAAGAGAAAATACTCTCATTAGGAATATGCTACTGGTGAAATCAAACTCTGGATTTTGGCTAGATAAAAAGTGAAAAGACCATCTCCTCAATGTGATTCCTATACTGCTCGCTGTTAGTAGGATCCTTCCATTTTAGATCCTTCAAGTGGTTCATTTCTTCCTAAAGAGATTGTAGATATGAGAAATACATGACCATTGTTCTCTCCCCCTTGACGTATACTACAAGCTTCCCTTCAAAGCTGATGTACTCTAGCGGTATTGTTTACTTTTAAGTGGCAACAACTTTGTCCCAAATATCTTTGGCAGTTGAAAGGAACATATAGTTACTACTTACTAGTGAGTTATCCTACTCCCACTTCGCAAGCTTAGGGTTGTCAATTTTCAGCTTCACCTCCTTGCTTGTAATGAATCCCAACTTACCTCTCCCTATGATGATAAGCTTAGTCTATTTGGACCATGATGAGAGCCTGCTCACCACAGGAGTCTTCTTCGAGGGAGACTCTGCCTCCTGAAATCAGAAAATAGAGAGAGAGAGAGAGAGAGAGAGAGAGAGAGAGGGAGAGAGAAAAAGATTCTGAAATGGCTTGATGCCTTTCTCATTGTTTCATGGACTATTTATAGATGTTGGTTACCCCCTTTTCAGCCATAATGGGCCATCTTGCGAGGTCCCCGGGTATACACTAGTTTAATGGGCCTAAATGGGCCATTCACAGTTCTGTTATTATCAACAGTTCAACTCCTCCCCCCTTCATAACAACCTTGTCCTCAAGGTTAATGCTGGGGTAGCGTTGTTGCAGCTGACAGTAGTATTCCCATGTGGCGTCTTCCGGTGGAAGGTGTTTCATACCACCAATGCTTGCTGAACTGACTTATTTTTTTTTTGATAAATATTGCTGAACTGACTTATTGCCATCTCGGATCCACCTGAAGTCAGCAATGTGATCCATCTCCGGCTGTAGAACCCCCTCCTCAGAAAATTCTGGTAAGCAAGCTGAAACCGAAGGGACTGGCCCTAAATGTTTCTTCAATAGGGATACATGAAATGTGGGGTGTATCATGGAAGAGCTAGGGAGGTCTAACTTATAAGCCACCTTCCCCACCCTGGTTACAATACGGAATGGACCATAAAATCTGGGAGCCAACTTTTGAGAGGACCGTTTAGCCAAGCTACTCTGCCTGTATGGCCTCAGCTTCAAATAAACCCAGTCTCCTACCTTGAACTGAACATCTCAATGTTTCTTATCATATTGGACCTTCATTTGTTGTTGCGCCTTTAGCAAGTTGGCCTTTAAGTCCTTAAGGACTGCATCTCTGTCTGCTAGATGTGCATCTACTTCAGCCACAGCTGTGGATCCCTTCTCATAGGGTAGTAGGGAGGGTGGTTCCCTTCCATATAGAGCATGAAAAGGTGACATGCCAATTGAAACATGAAAAGAAGTGTTATACCAGTATTCCGCCCATGGAAGCCACTTGGCCCACTTTCCGGGGTAATCACTAGTAAAGCACCGAAGGTAGGTATCAAGGGAACGATTCACCACCTCCGTCTGTCCATCGGATTGTGGATGATAGCTGGTGGAATGATGGAGTTTCGTTCCTTGCACCCGGAAGTATTCACCCCAGAAACGTCTCATGAAAGCTGAGTCCCGACCAGAGATAATTGCCTTGGGCGTGCCATGTAAACGGGAGACCTCCTGGACAAAAATTTTGGCCACTTGTGCTACAGTGTATGGATGTGATAGTGGTGCAAAATGCGCATACTTAGACAGCTGATCCACAAAAACAACAATGACTGTCTTTCCACTGGAAGGAGGTAGACCAGTAATGAAATCCATAGTTACCTCATCCCATACTTGTTCCGGGAGCAGTGTAGGCTGTAACAGCCCAGCCGGGGACTGGTTGTCATATTTATGCCGCTGACATATTGCACACATGGCAACATACTCCTGAATCTGTCTCTTCATTCCCACCCAATAAAAATGAGAGGATACCCTACGATAGGTTCATAGGATGCCAGAATGTCCACCCACTGAAGAAGCGTGAAAAAGCTCTAAGAGGGCCAGAGTGTGGGTTGAGTTACCTGGCAACACCATTCTGCCCTTGTGCATCAGAGTTTCATTACAAAGGGAGAAACCAGGTGGGACTTGTTCCCCATTCAGAATCTGGTTTCTGATCTTAGTGAGGCTAGCATCATTAGAGGTTTCCTCCCTCAGCTGACTCATAAATGGATAAGTGAGCTTAGAAGCTACATCTGACAGCACTCATGTTGCCTTGACAAAGCATCCGCAACCAGATTGGATGGTCCTGTTTTGTACTCTATTATGAAGTCAAAGCCTAACAGCTTATATAGCCACTTCTGTTGTACCTCATTCAGAACCGGTTGTTCTATTAGATATCTTAAGCTTCTTTGATCGGAGCGAATGGTAAAAGCTCGACCCAACAAGTACCCCCTCCATTTTTGCACAGCCAACACAACCACCATTAACTCCTTTTCATACGTGGATTTACCCTGGGCCAGTGGTGAGAGAACCTTGCTGAAATTGGCAATGGGCTTTTCGTCTTGTAACAATACTGCCCCTATGCCCTTTCCCGATGCATCCCATTCTACTACAAACGGTTTTGAAAAATCTGGCAGACTCTGATACCAGAATTGATGAGAGCCTGCCCACCACAGGAGTCTTTTTTGAGGGAGACTCTGCCTCCTGAAATCAGAAAATAGAGAAAGAGAGAGAGAGAGAGCAAATGATTCTGAAATGGCTCAATGCCTTTCTCATTGTTTCATGGACTATTTATAGATGTCGGTTACCCCCTTTTCAGCCACAATGGGCCACCTTGCGAGGTCCCCGGGTATACACTAGTTTAATGGGCCTAAATGGGCCATTCACAGTTCTGTTATTATCAACAGTTCCATCAGACGACTCTAAAAAGTTGGTCCCATCAAGTTTTTAGTGGTTATCATACTACTAGAAACATCAACATAGGGGTGGTGAAAATGGATCGGATCATGATCCAATCCGATCCAAAGTTTGATCCTATTTTGTTGGATTTGGATATCCCCATTTCGTATCTTCGTATTGGATTCGGATCACCCCCTATTCAATCCGATATATACATATATATATGTTATTTATTTATTTATATATATATATATAACACATATATATGTTATTTATTTATTTATAAATATATTATTTATTTTGCATCCTTGTAAAATTTGTTATATTATTTATCTTTCTATAAAAAACACGTATATATATGATGAAAATAGTTGAAAAGATACTTGTACTTTTTGTTTTTCTGTATTTAAATTGTTATATTTTATTTTTCTTTTAATAATTTATTATTTAAAAAAATTAAATCAGACCGGATCAGATCCAAATATCCAGCTTTCTCATCGGATTCGAATTCAAATCCATGTTTGTAAGATTCAATTAGATCTTTGGATCGGATTGGATCTGCTCTTAATAGTATTGGATTGGATTTGGATATACCCTGATTCGAATTTGGTCCAATCTGTTTGCTCCCTACATCAACATTTCCTGGCAACACACCGGAACCCATCTGTTCTTAATAGTATCCGATTAGATCTTCAGGTTGGATTGGATCTGCTCTTAATAGTATCAGATTGGATTCGGTTATACCCTGATTCGAATCCGGTCCAATCCGTTTGCATCCCTACATCAAAATTTCCTGGAAACACATTGGAACCCATCCATACGTCCTTTGGTGATTCCATACCTTACGAACAACTTTCTTGACAACCAAGGATAACCCCAACACCCAACTGGAACACAAACAACCCCAAAAAAGTGGGTCAAACTTGGTTGAAGGCCAAAAAGATAGTTGGAGACAATATTGGGAGAAGAAAATTTTCCAAAAATTTTTTAGGGTTAAAAAAATACGGGATCACTTCCCGTCATTCCCATGATATAAAACAATCTCAAAGAACCAGGTTTCACAGGATAAGAACCTATCAAAGAAGAGAAACAAGCGTTGAAACCTGATTTGGTATTTCTATGGTTTTTCACTTGAAAATTCCACAATAAATCATTGGGGTATCAAACAGTAACGACACATATACCAAAATTCATCTAAAATCTGGGTGAATCAAACTATGTAATTTTCAAGCATTGCCACCATCATTTTGTATAGATTGCTGATGTCATCCAATAGTGGTCTGACATCAGTAGTTCATCCTCTGAGCAAAGATCAGCAGAAGAAGGTTCTCCCAAGAGCTTCTAGTTGCTCTAAAGAAGAGAAGAATTGAAGAAGAAAGAGGAGAGAAAGTAATGAATGAAGGGGAGAGTGTTACTATTCACTCTCTCAAACATGAAATTTATATTATGAGAGTGTTACTGTTTACTCTCTCAAATATGTTGCGGTCACATATTTTTCTACGTTGGAAAGGTTGTAGGAAGAGCTCAATCATCATCTTTTGATTGATTGGGCCAGCACTAATGACAAAGGGAAACATGATAAACAAATTGAGGAAGGACTTTTTAATTTCTAATTAGGTTAGACCCTATGTATAATGGACTACGGTCTCAGATATTGGGAATAGATGATGTGTTAGATCCCCATTTATGATGGCTTACTGTCTCAGACATTGGGAACAAATGGTCTCCTAGATCTATAGCATGTTTTCTACCTTGTCCAGAATGAAGAGATGTGGAGAAAAGAAATGCAGGTGGACCACCAGTGTTATACAGTTGAAATGTATAAAACTGTATAAGAAGGACTTGAAATGCTTTAACTTTGGGGGCGAAAGACATATGTAGTAGACAAGTTGGGCTCTGTACCCTCATTTGCAACTAGTTGCCCTTAGGAAGGAAAGGAAGCCTTTGAGAGGGTAGACTTTAGGTGGTAATGTTGTTATATCAAACAGTGTAGATGGCTAGAAGAAGAAACCACTAGTTCGTCCACCTCAGGGACCTTACTGGACTTTACATGTTTGAGGTAGAGATTCTTAGCTTAGCTATGGCATGATTAAGGAGTACCCCCTTGCTTCCTCATCCTTTGCTAAAGTAGGAAATGCCTCTACACATAGTGTTACTAATCATTTGCATTCCAACTACTAGATTATTGATTTGGGGGCCACTAACCATATAACTCATTTGTCTTCTTTGTTTTCTTCTTATCAGCTCGTGTCCAGTCAAGACAAGGTGAGAGTAGCTGATGGTTCCCTCTCCACCATTTCTAGTAAGGGGAGGTTCACCTCAGCAAGGATCTCTCCCTTAAATCTGTGCTTCATGTTCCTACATTATCTTTTATCTTTTTCCAAGCTTACTAAGAACTTGAATTGTAGTATAACCTTT
The DNA here is from genome assembly GCF_055504915.1 of Nelumbo nucifera. Taxonomy (NCBI): domain Eukaryota; kingdom Viridiplantae; phylum Streptophyta; class Magnoliopsida; order Proteales; family Nelumbonaceae; genus Nelumbo; species Nelumbo nucifera. The sequence continues at coordinate 193,395,972 of NC_142649.1, forward strand.
TTTCCCACTCATTATGTCTTTCAGGATAGATTGAGAAGGAGAACAATCAGGAGTGGTCATGAAACTGGGGGCCTTTATTACTTTGACGAAGATATCGGTTTAACTCTGCAGCCATCGCTTTCTAATAGTTGTGAGGATAAAGAGTCAATAACTAGGGTGCATCTATGGCATGCTAGACTAGGCCATATGTCTTATTCTTTGTTAAAAGTGTTGTTTACAGAGAGTTTAGTTTGCAAAGTTTGTCAAATGTTCAATCAATGTAGAACCACTTATCTCATTTCAAATAATGAAATGTGTGCTCCTTGTGATTTAGACCCTTCTTGTGTTTGTGACCATTCACCCCTTGTTTCTATGGATGGCTATCAGTATTTTATTAGTTTTATTGATCATTGTTCCAATTACACATGGATATACTTGCTAAAAAGTCTTACAGAAGTATCAAGAACAACAATGACATTCTATAAAATGATTGAAACTTAATTTTGCATGAAAATACAACAATTTCTCTTGGATAATGCAGTAGAATACTTAGAGTTCATTGAATACTTTAAACCATATAATGCTTTCCTCAGTTTACACACCTTTCTATCAAAGTCATAGCCTGGTGGAGGTTCCATAAATACCTCTTCATGAAGGTCACCATTTAGGAAGGCATTCTTCACATCCAGTTGATGAAGTTCCCATGAAAAATTTGCTGCCAATGACAATAGAACCCGAATTGTGTTGAGCTTTGTTACTGGGGCAAAGGTTTCTTTGTAGTCAATCCCTTCTTTTTGAGTAAACCCCCTTTGCCACAAGCCTGGCCTTGTACCTCTCAATGGACCCGTCCTCCCTATGCTTTACAGTAAACACCCACTTGTACCCGACAGTGCTCTTCTCCTCTAGCAGATCCACTAATTCCCAAGTTCTTGCTTTCATTAGGGCTTTCATCTCTTCATTCAGAGCTTCTTTCCACCTTGGATCAGACACGGCCTCTGAGTACCTAGAAGGAACATGTACAGAGGAAAGAGTAGACACAAATGAGTGATAGGCTGGTGATAAATGTGAGTAAGAAACAAAATCAGTAATGGGATGCCGAGTGGTGGAAGAACGGATAGGCTTACGGAGAGCAATAGGAAGATCCAAATCAGAAGTATGTGTGTTGGAATTACCTTGGATTGCAGAGACAGATTGATTCGAGTCCAACTGGTCGTTGTCATGAGTTTGAGGGCCCTTTTTCCTTCTGTTGTAGGTGATTCATATCTCTTTTTGTTCCCTATTGGAGCCTTCAGGGATATCTGCAGTATTAGGAGAGGTAACTGGCACAGTGGGAGCCTCACTAGGTTGACCCGGGATGCCACAAATAGGAGTAGAAGAAGAGGATGGAAGGCCCGAGGCAGATAGGGGAACAAAAAAGGAGGGAGAATGAGAATCCACTTCCATTCCACTACTCTCCCCCTGAAGAGGATTCTGAGAAGACTGAAAATAGGGTTGAGACTCAAAAAAGACCACATCTCTGGTGACATACTTTCTCTTGGAGACAGGATCATAACACTTGTAACCTTTTTGTGTAGGAGAATACCCCAAAAATATTCCTTTCGTAGCCCTAGGATCCAACTTGGTCTTCTTTGGATCCTTCACATGTATAAAACATATACAGCCAAAGACCCGTGGAGGAAGAGGAAAGTCTGGAAGAGTAGGACACAAAACAGAGAAAGGGGTTTTCATACCCAACACCTTAGATGGCATCCGATTTATCAGATATGATGCAGTAAGTACAGCTTGAGACCAGTATTGCTTGGGAACTTTGTGCTGGAATAGTAAGGCTCGAGCTGTCTCCAATAGATGTCTATTCTTGCGCTCAGCAACCCTATTCTACTGAGGGGTATTAGCACAGGATGAGTGATGTGACATGCCAGCATCTTCCATGAATAAGTTCAAGGATTTTTCAAAATATTCCACAGAATTATCTGATCGGAATTGCTTAATCCTCTTATCAAATTGTGTTTCAATCATTTTGCAAAATGCCATAGTTATTCGTGGCACTTCATCTCTTCCTTTTAACAGGTAGATCCATGTGCATCGAGAGTAGTGGTCAATAAAACTGATAAAGTAACGAAAGCCATCAATAGAAACAATAGGTGAAGGGTCCCAAACGTCAGAATGAACCAAATCAAAAGGAGCTCGAATTTCATTACTGGAAATTGGATAAACAGTTCTACATTGTTTTGACATTTGACATACTTCACAGAATAAACTCTGACTTGAAATGCCCTTAAACAATTCGGGAAACAACATTTCTAATGAAGAGAAAGGTAAATGACCTAGCCTAGCATGCCACAGATGCAATCTAGCTATTGACTCCACACTCTCCGGACTACTAGCAGCAGATGCTTGTAAGGCTGAACCGATGTCTGCATAAAAATAGTAGAGGCCTCCATACTCATGACCGCTCCCAATCGTTCTCCTCGTCAATCTGTCATGAAAGACACAATGAGTAGGAAAAAAGGTTATACTACAGTTCAAATTTTTGGTAAGTTTTGAAACAGACAAAAGATTTGAGGTGAGACTAGGAACATGTAGAACTGATTTAAGAGAGAGGTCCTTGCTTAGGTCAATCACCCATTTTCCAAAGATGGTGGAGAAAGACCCGTCAGCAACTCTCATCTTATCCTGACCAGACAACAATTGATATGAAGAGAATAAGGAGGACATATGTGTCATGTGGTCAGTTGCACCGGAATCAATAACCCAAGAAGTAGAGTCAATAGAACTAGTTGCACTAAAGGCAGAGACTATACCTGATCTGGCAAGAGAGGTGGAAGCAAAAGAATTACTCCTTAGACGGGCTAAAGCCCGGCTAAGGACCTCTACCTCACTAGCAGTGAAGCCCAAGCACCGGCTCCAGAGGAATCAACAACCTGTCCCATGGGAGAAGAATTCACTGTTGGTATACTCTGTGAGTTGTCACCATTGTTACTAGTGACAAGGTTCCAACTTGCCGCATGACCCTTCTGTTGCTTCTTGTCCTTCTCAATGCAGCTGGCTTCAGGTGAGGATACAGGACCCAACACTTTTCTTTTACATGTCTCTCACCCCCACAATGAGTGCACTTAAGATGCTTCTTGTCTGGATGTCTGTTTCCCTTAGCGGAAATCAGGACTGAATGTTCACCAAATTGTTCAGCTGGTTGAATCTGAGAGTCAACTTGCATCTCCTTTCTCTTGACTTCTTCATTCCTTACCAGATATTAAACATGATGTAACTTGGGCAGTTCATCTCTTTCTAGAATTTGTGACCTTATGCCCTCATACACTGGGTCCAGGTCAGCCAAGAACTTAAAGGCTCTGCTCTCTTCAATCTGCTTATCATGTCTCTCCTTATCCCTGGCATTTTCCCAGTCCAAAATCAAGTGATGGTCAAGTTCTTCCCAAAGTCCTTCCAGAATTGCAAAATATGTTGCAACTGTCATATCCCCTTGCCTTAAGGCAGCAATGTCTTGATTCAATCTGTAGATTCTAGCATTATTTTTCTTCTATTCATAGGTTTTAGACATTTTTTCCCAAATCTTGGCTGTTGCGGGAAAGTGTTGAACAGTCCTAGCAACTCGTGGAGTCATAGAGGCAAGCAGCCAGGACATAACTGTGGCATTCTCCTTGCGCCACACTGCATACTCCGCACTGCCAACTTCAGGTTCCTTCTTACTCCCATCTAAGTAGCCTGTGAGATCACGGGAAGTAATAAAAAGCATTGCAGAAACGGACCACTCCTTGAAGTTGTATTCATCCAGCAGCACACTTGTAATCTACAAGCTGTGCAGATTCGGGTTTTCCAGATTTGAAGACCTCCCACCAGGTATGATATCCCTAGAAGAGACCTCTCCGGATATTGAAGGCATCTTGGCTGTAGACTCTGTGTAGATAACACTGTTTCAGACTAGCCGAAGTGTTCACAGTGCTGAAAAAATGACTAGTTGCAGTATTGAAGAAGGTTCTGACAGCTCGCAACACTGGTTCAGACTTGCCGAGACTGTCACAGTTCTGAAGTAGTTCAGTTACAGCAGCAAATAAGGTGTTCTGTGAGCTGGTAACCGACCTGAAGCTGAGAGCTCTCCACCACTGCACTATGCAGACTTCTCTTGGGCTTCGATTACTGCAACTGTAGAGAGTGTTCCCCCCTATGGCCAATACTAGGACTGCTGAAATCAGTCCTCAATGTAGGTCTGTCCTATACAGACCTCTCTTAGCAGCCGAATGGCTACTCACTACTAGAAACAGTCTAGTAGGACATCAACTTCTGGGTCTTACTTCCCTTGCGCCCTACAACCAAGGGAAACCCTAGGTTCGAACCTTGTATTGTTCTCCTGCAACCCTAGGGTTTCACCGCAGCAACCAAGATAAAAAAAAAAGAAAGAAAGATAGCAAGAGAGAGGAGATGGCGTTGGCTGTAACCAGGAAAATGCTTAATGCTCTGATACCATGTAAGCTGAAATGTTGTAGCCGAAGTAGTAGAAGAGAGGAGACCAAGAGGTGCTGAGAATGTTGAACTGCATAACCCAGTCGACAGCACTATCATTTATGTTAGATTACAGTACAATGTTATAGGAAATGTCTGGAATGCCCCTGGTTAGTGATGGGACACCCAGACTACTTAAAACACCAAATAAACTTAGGCCCATTAACACAGGCCCAGTACATAACAACTTAAACACAAATACAGGCTAATAAGAACACTTATCAGCCGAGCCATCAATACATAAAACCCTTCAACCTAACATTCCTCACCTTTTCCTTTTGTCCCTTTCCTAGTCCTCCACCTTCTTCAGTTGATCCCTCCTGTTTTGGCACTTAGGTGAACCTAGTGAGACTTCAGTTGAATCAACCACTGGTGCAAGTAATGGTGGTACTAATGCAAGTCTTGAAATTCTTTGGAGCTGATTACCTACAAGAAAAGAAAAAGGCATTCGCCAGCTTATGACAACAACCTCCGATTGGTTTAATCCTGTTGATAAAGGTAACTCTTTTCCCATTGTTTCTCCTATTTTTACTTGGATCTTTCAATTGCTCTTCAAAAAACTGTTGTTCATGTACCACTCACCATCCTATTGCTAAATATGTGTCTTATTAATCTAGCTTGCTTCCTTGCTACCACTCTTTTGTCATTATTCTTTCTTTTGTCCATATTGCTTCCAGGCACTTTGAAGCTGTAACAAAACCTAGATGTCGGGAGGCAATGAATAAGGAGATGAGGGCTTTGTTGAAAGCCAAAATGTGATTAGTGGATCTACTAGAGGGGAACAAGTGGGTGTTTACTATGAAGCATAAGGCAAATGGCATAGTGGAAAAGTACAAGGCATGACTTGTAGCAAAAGGGTTTAGTTAGAGGGAAGTGGTATATTACAAGGAGATATTTGCCCCAATTGCCAGGCTCAATACCATTTGTGTTCTACTATCCTTAGCAGCTAATTATTTGTAGGAAATACACCAGTTGGATGTAAAGAATGCTTTTCTAAATGGGGACTTGCATGAAGAAGTGTTTATGAAGCCTCCTCTTGACTATGACTTGCATGGAAAGGTGTACTTGTTAAAGAAAGTTTTGTATAGGGGAAGCAGTCTCCTCGTGCATGGTTTGGAAGGCCATGTGGAGCCATGAAGAATGTTGCGTACACTCAGAGTGGGGTGGTGCTGACCATACTTTATTTATAAGAAGATAGGATGAAAACCTTATAGCTCTCATAGTATATGCTGGTGATGTGCTCATTACTGGGAATTAAACCAAAGAATTTTTCAGCCTTTGAATTTGAGATCAAGAATTTAGGACACCGTAGATGCTTTCTAGGATTTGAGGTTGCAAGGTCAAAAGAAGGAATATAAATTTTCCAGAGAAATTATGTCCCAGACCTATAAAGGAGATAGGTATGATGGGGAGTAGACCTGTTGAAACCCCAATGGAGCTGAACCATGGGTTGTAGGAGTTGGATGGTGGAGACTACCTAGACAAGAAAAGGCATCAAAGGCTAGGGGGAAGATTGATATACTCATCTCTTACTAAACCAAATACAACCTATGTGGTACATGTTATGAGTCAGTTCATGCATGCTCCCAAAATTCCTCATATGAAGACTGTTGAAAGGATTTTCAGATATTTGAAGTCATGTCCTGGAATGAGAATCCTGTTCAAGAGGCATAGTAGACTTGAAATTGAGGCATTGACAAATGCAGATAGGGTTGGTTTACTGGAGACAAAATGTCTACATTGGGGTATTGTACCTTTGTTGGGGAAATTATGAGTTAAACACTTCTTACTGAACTGGGGGTAAAAAGTAACTTGTCCTCTTCAAAGATGCAACTGGCTGATGTATTTACCAAAGGTTTAATTTGGTGAACTTTGTACATGAGAGTATTATCTTTGGTGAACATTGTTTCCCTACATGCCATCAAAGATGCAACTGGCTGATGTATTTACCAAAAGTTTACTTTCAACATAGTTCCATGGATCACTTGGCAAGTTTGGCATGATGGATATCTATGCTCGTCTTGAGGGGAAGAATTGTGATAAATGATCAGACGTGTGGTCCTATTCTGTTGTTTATGTTTTAAGTTAAGTGTGTTAGTGGGCCTTAAGTTATTTGGCCTTCATCAGTTTATGTTATTAGCTCTCTTAAGTCATTACTAAACAGGGGTATTTTTGTACAGTCATGTAACTTTATATGATTAACATAAATATCACTTTAGGGCCAGCTGGGAGGGTGACCTGCCCATTCATTCTCTTCTTCTCTTTTCTTCTTCTCTTCTCTTTGTCTCCATTTTATTTGCAGATTGCAAACAATATGATTTCAGAGTAATATACCATGCCATGAATAGTCTCATAGTTTGGTACTTAAAACAATCTTTAAGAGATATGATGTCAATGAAACTTGAAGGGATATAAACAGTGAAGAGCTAGAACTTGGTAGGTAGTTGCATCAATGGATATGTCCAATCTTTACTTTTTTTTTTGTCAGTGACATGCTTGAGGTTTTATTGATTGTAGAGTGAAAAACAAATCTCCATAGAGCAGGGATGAGGTGAATAATATAGACCATATGGCTGACAATGACCGTGACATATATGTAATTTATCAGATTTGATAGGTTTTCCATCCTCATTTTTTATTCCCTCCCCCCACCCCGACAATGGATCGATTCTAGTTGCACACACCCAAGCCAAAGAATCTTCCATCCTTCTAGCAAACCTAGGAATAAATTGAGTATCTTTTATATTGGCTGCACATTGCTTTGCTTCTGAGGTGTCTGAGAGTCCAAGGGCCTGAATCGGATGATATTAACCAGGAGTTGACAGCCTTCAAACCACAATCAAATTGCATAGTAGGATGAGTTTGCCAGCTTGAGTCCTTGCAATAGTGCAAATGCTTCTATCCTCAGTAAGTTCCCTTCTCCATTGATCTTGAAAAACTTGGCAAGTTTTCCTTTATCTCTTACCACACCACTAATTCCTGATAGCTTTGGGTTTCCATGGCAACAACCATCAAAGCTCAATTGATAAGCTCTTATATATATCCCATTCTAGAAACAACCCAAACTTGCACTGTTTGCTGGCTTTTTTGAGAAATGAAGGATTGAATCCCTTTTGGAACTCATTTATCTATTGCTCTTCATTTCCAAATATTCTAACTTTCTTTTCCTTTTATTCTTATGGTTTGCAGGGTATGGCTGTTCTCCCTAGAAACAAACCTCCAATATGGTTAGGTTCAGTTGGTTTCTTGTATGGGTAGAACATCAGCTGAGTAGTTGACAGATCTTTTAATCCATGAGAAATACTGGGATTTTGTTATACTTTGAGCTTCAAAACAAAGAAACTTTCTTGGAAACCACCTTCAAATTTGGACATATTTAATATTGGGCAAACTCTTGAGCCTTGAAATGAAGAAAACGTCCATGAAAGCAATCTAGATTCTATGAAGTACTGAAATTGCTCTGGGGCCCATGTGCTAGCCCAGATTAGCACTTCTGTTTCTAGCTACATAATATCTATGTTTCATGGAGATTGTAGTTGTACCAGAATTTTATAAGTTTATGGTTATTCAACAATTAATAATGTTTTAGATATGAGAATGAAAAACCATTTTGTTTCCTTGTGTACAGCTGACCATTCAGCCCATTATTATGGTAAAATACTTAATAAGAATCATTTCCTGTGGCAAAATTTTGATGTTCCAGGAATACCAAAGGCAGTATTTTTTTGCTTTCTTGAACACTATAATCATTCATTGGGACTTAGTGTTGTTGATTTGCCAACACTAGATTCCCTATATATTAATGTCAAATAAGTGGTTTAATGTTGACTTTGATTCCCATTATTTTGATAATACCCAGTAGGAATCATTTATAAATTCATGCATCTTTTGTAATGAGAAATAATTAAATAAGACCATATTATTTTCATCTCTTTTCTACTTTTGGAAATTATCTTCATTCTTTTCTTGAAACTTATAGTAAATGAATCCTTTTTATTAGCTAAATATTCTTCATTTCAATAAATCTTGTTTAACTAATCTTCTTTCAGTTATCTATGTTGATATTGATACCCTCTTTATTCCCTTTCCGTTCCATTGCTTATGATCAGGTTCTTGCTTCTATGGCTGATGCAAATGGGCAAATTTCTGCAACAGTGATGGAACGTCTTACCGCAGCTGCAGCAGCAGAACCTTATGATTCTGTTAGGTGTGCATTTATGTCATATGGGAGCTGTGCGTTAGACTTAGCTAAAGGTTGGAGGTATAGGAGCTGGATGTGGTATGGGGTTGGCCTTTCCTTGAAAACCACCATTTTTGGTGGTGGTGGCAGTGGTTGGGAATCTTGGACATCTGCTTTGGAAAAGGACGCAAATGGGAATTGGATTGAACTTCCTCTGATAAAGAAATCAGTCACCATGCTCCGAGCATTGTTGTTAGATGAGTCTGGACTCGGTGGTGGTCTTGGCATTGGAGGAGGATCTGGTACTGGAATGGGAGGAATGGCAGCACTCTATCAGCTACTAGATAGTGACCAACCATTCTTATGTATGCTTCGAATGGTACTTATTTCAATGAGGGAGGAAGACAATGGAGAAGATGGCATGTCTACAAGATCTACAATTAAGCCAGGATCAACATTACTCTGGAGGTAATTAAATGTTGATTAAATATTATATATATATATTTTAATTAATAAAAAAACATACATGTAATATTAAACTTATATATATAATTAAACATTAATTAAATATTATATTATATACTTTAATGAATAAAAAATTTTACATGTAATATTAACCATGTATATATAACTAAACATCGATGAAATATTATATATATATATATTTTAATTAATAAAAAGTTTCTATATAATATTAAACTTATATATATAATTAAATGTTAATTAAATATTATATATTTTTTAATCAATGAAATATTTACATGTAATATTAAACTTGTATATATAATTAAACATTGATTTAATATTATATATATTTAATTAATAAAAAATTTTACATGTAATATTAAACTAGTATATATAATTAAATATTATCTATTTTTTAATGAATAAAAAATTTTATATGTAATATTGAACTTGTATATATAAATAAGTGTTGATTAAATATTATATATTTTTTAAGTAGAAAAATTTACATGTAATATTGAACTGGTATATATAATTAAATGTTAATTAAGTATTATATATATGCTTTAATGAATGAAAAATTTTTACATGTAATATTAAACTCATATATATAATGAAATGTTAATTACATATTATATATATATATTAATTAATAAAAAAATTACATATAATTTTAAGCTCATATGCATGTTTGTCTACAATTAAGTGATTAACACTGCTCTGATCCTCAAGACATTTTCTTAATAATAATTGTTGTGGTCATGAAGAGGTTATGGGACTACATATATAGAAGTTACTCATGTCAAAGGTCTAGAGAATTTGGGCTCACCACACTAGGTGGGCAGGTTGCCAAGTGTCCCCAATGTGCTTGTGTTTAGTAGATACAGTTGAAGTTATTTATGCACTATTGGTATGTGGTTGTAGTAGTGCACTAGTTTTAGATCTCCTTATTGCTTTCCACCCCATACTTCATCATGGAGAAATGAAACTAATTTTGAGCTTATGCTGTGCAGTGTCCTTTCACCTATTTTGAACATGCCTATTTCAGAGTCCAAGAGACAGAGGGTGTTGGTTGCATCTTGTGTTCTTTATTCTGAGGTTAGTTTCACTTATGGTTTTAAGATTCAACATATTTCCAAACATTTTCTGTATAGGAGAGTATCTTTTCTCTCCTCCGTGCATGTATGTATCTCTCATTTTCTGTTACTGACAAGAAAATATTATTGGCTCTGTGGGTCACAAGTCAATAATTGAACTCAATGTTGCTAGATTCAGACAGGATGTAAAGTTGTTTTGTTACTAGGTCATAGACTGAGTGGTCGAACCACTAGGTTGACCCAATGACTTGTGACATCATACTTAAGCATGTAATATGCATTTCATAGTATTTTTATTAGTAATTGTAATAACATATTAATTGTACAAAATCTGATAGAACATTCTTTACAGTTCTTAGTTCCCACAATAGCCAGTCCCCTTGACCACATCACACATAAAAGAGACCCAAAATAGTTGATCCTTTTATATCCTTTGTTTGGCTAGGATCTCAGGAAAACCATTTGTTGATCGATTAACTTATCTGAATTTGGCCTTTATCTCTCTTCTATACATTTTATTGTTTTACTATGAATAAAATAGTAGCTTGACATATGCAAACTTGCACATGGCTCAATTGCTTGTGTCTTAACTTTCATTGAGATGGTGCATGATCCCCTCAACGACTTTTTAGCAACAAAGGTAAGCACAACTGGCATGGGTGGTTCGTTGAAAATTCTCTGGTTTTCACAAAACCATCTGAGTCAGTAATGGTTCTACCAAGTTTTCAAAAATTAAAAAACTGGTATATGAAAAAATTGGAAACCTTATTGGTTTGCAGGTTAATTGGTTTGACTATTGACCAATAAATTACTTTTTCTTCTTTTGCATATTGGATATAGATTTTTGATATCTGTGTACAAGAATGCCTATCAATAAATACACTTTGATGTTGAAATTGTCAAATTCTTTTCTTTATCTTTCCAACATTTAGCCTTTCATTTTGTTTGTTTTTCTTGAGCTTTACATATAAGAACCATATTGATGAACTACAAAAGACATTACTTATCTATGGATATGTCCCTTCGTCCCTTCAAGAGGACAACATTATGTTCTAAAGCTGTAATCATGGCAATCTGAGGCAGGGACGCAAACGGATTGCATCGAATTCGAATCAGGGTGTATTCGAATCCGTTCCAACATTGCTGATGTCAGATTCGATCCGATCCGAAGATCTGATCAGATCTGATAGGACTCGATCTGAATTCGAATCCTATTGGTTCTTTGGATCTTCGGACCTGATTTGATTCAACTTGTTTTCTTTAAAAAATAATAAATTATTAAAAGAAAAATAAAATATACCAATTTAAATAAAGAAAAAACAAAAAATACAAGTATATTATAATTATTCTCATCACATATATACATGTTTTTATAAAAAATAAATTTATAAAAATACAATATAAATAATTTATTTATAAATAAATAAATAACATATATATGTATTATATATGTTTATAAATATATAACACATCAGATCGGATAGGGGGTGATCCGAATTCGAGCAAATAGGATCGGATCTCGGATTGGATCGGATCATGATCCGATCCATTTGCACCCCTAATATGAGGACATTAGGTATAGGTAGGCTTTTAGAAACTTTGCAAGTGAAGTCTTGGTGATGTACACTAGTCCTATAGGCATTGACAACTTCACTCGTGTTGAACTATTGTCCTTAAAGGGATGAGATTGACTACATTACAATTATTTAAGACAAAAATATAGGTCTTGTATTTAAAATATGTGAGAGCAAGGCACTGACAACCTCCACTCAGGCTGGACTATTGTCCTTCTTAAAGGGTTGAGGTTAACTACATTACAATTATTTAATACAGAAAAATGTAGGTATTTACCTATGTGAAATATGTGAAGAAAAGGAAGTGAAGAGGAGAGAAGAGAAACAAAAGAGAAAAGAGAAAACATTTGAGCCAAGAATGCCCTCTTTCATTAAGTTATATTTGTTGGTTCGGCTGTCTTAATTTGTATGTTTATCTTTGTTGGGTCTTAAGTCATTAGTTATTGGGCCTTAGTTACTGGACCTAATCTTATTTAGTGTTTATTTTGACTAGGTGTCCCATCACTAATCAGGGGCATTCTGGTCTATTTATGTAACATTATTTAATGTTCTTATATATAATAGATTAGGGTTGGCTGAGAAAGAAACTGCCGCCCATCTCATATCTTCTTCTTCTTCTTCTCTCATTCGACAGTTCTATTTCAGCAAACATGGTATCAGAGCGCTAATCTTTCGACTGGTTACAACAGCCGCCTCTTCTTCTACTCGCAGTTAACTCTCTCACTTCTTTTTTTTTGGTTGCTGCAAAGAAACCCTAGGGTTGGTCGTAGAACACAGCTGGACCTACATCTAGGGTTTCCCTTGGTTGTAGGGCCCAAGGGGAGTTAGACCCAGAGGCTGATGCCCTAATAGACGCAGTACAGCAGACTGTAGCCATTCGGCTAAGATAGATCTGTGTAGAACAGATCTAGGCAGAAGGACTAATCTCAGCAGTCCTAGAACTGTTCGTGGGTGAGGTTATAACCTGCGATAGCAGAGCTTAGCACACAGTAGAAGCCAACACAGCAAGTTGCAGGCTGCGGCAACAGTGATTAGAACACAGCAGAAAGTAGCACAACAGATTATAATCTGTGACAGTAGTAATTAGGGCACAGTGTGCAGTGTAGTACTCGGTGTTTCAGCTCTGTGTCGGGTTCTCAGGACTGAGTTTACAGTGCAGCAAGTTCCGTAAGTGTGAAACAGTTCACTATGTTACGAGTAAGAGAAGATGTCTTCCATATCCAGGGAAGTGTCTTCTAGAGATGTTAGTGCTTGTGGGAGATCTCCTAATTTGGAGAATCCAAATCTGCACAGCCTACAGATCACAAGTGTGTTGTTGGATGAGTACAACTTCAGAGAATGGTCTGTCTCAGCCATGCTTTTCATCACATCCCGGGAACTCACTGGTTACTTGGACGGGCAGAAGAAGGAACCTGAAGTGGGGAGTGCTGAATATGCAACTTGGCGCAAGGAGAATGCTACAGTTATGTCCTGGCTACTTGCCTCAATGACTCCAAGAGTAGCTAGGACTGTTCAACATTTCTCCATGGCTGCCAAGATATGGGAAAAAAGTTTCTAAAACCTATGGGCAGAAAAAGAATAATACCAGAATTTACAGACTGAATCAAGACATTGCTGCCTTGAGGCAAGGAGATATGCGTGTTGCAACATATTTTGCTACACTAGAAGGACTATGGGAAGAGTTAGATCACCACCTTATTATTGATTGGGAGAATGCCAGAGACAAGGAAAAGCATGACAAACAAGTTGAAGAGGGTAGAGCATTTAAGTTTCTAGCTGGCCTAGATCCTATATATGAGAGCATAAGGTCCCAAATTCTGGGAAGGGATGAAATGCCAGACTTACATCATGTTTACTACCTTGTGAGGAATGAAGAGGTGAGAAGAAAAGAGATGCAGGTTGATACTCAAACTAAACTAGCTGAATAGTCTGTGGAACATTCGGCCCTAATCTCTACAAATCAAAGGGGAAACAGGCACTCTGACAAGAGACATCTGAAGTGCACCCACTGTGGAGGGGAAAGGCATGTGAAAGAGACCTGTTAGGTTCTCCATCCGCATCTGAAGCCAGCTGCATTGAGGAAAGATAAGAAGCATCAGAAGGGTCAATCTGCAAGTGTGAATCTGGCTACGGGTCAAAGTGGTGATGGTTCAAAACACTCATCCACAATTACTTCCTCTTCCATGGGACAGACTACTAATTCCCCTGGAACCGGGTCCTTGGGTTTTATTGCCGATGAGGTAGAGGTACTTAGCCGGGCCCTAGCCCGTCTAAGGACCAATTCTCTTCCATCCACCTCCCTTGCCAGATCAGGTATTGTCTCTGCCTTTAGTGCATCTAGTACTATTGATCCTGCCTCTTGGATTATTGATTCTGGTGCAACTAACCACATGACACACATGTCTTCTCTATTTTCTTCCTATCATTTAATGTCTGGCCAAGATAAAATGAGGGTTGCTGATGGTTCTCTCTCTACCATCTCTGGGAAAGGAGTGGTTGACCTAAGCAAGGACCTCTCACTCAAATCTGTCTTGCATGTTCCCAATCTTTCTTCAAATCTCTTATCTGTTTCAAAGCTTACCAAAAATTTGAATTGTAGCATAACCTTTTTTCCTACTCATTGTGTCTTTCAGGACAGATTTACGAAGAGAACGATTGGGAGCGGTCATGAGTGTGGAGGTCTCTACTACCTTGATGTAGACATCAGTTTGGCCTTACAAACATCTGCTACTAGTAGTCAGTCCAATGTGGAGTCAATAGCTAGGTTACATCTGTGGCATGCTAGGCTAGGTCATTCACCGTTTTCATCATTGGAAGTGTTGTTTCCAGAATTATTCAAAGGTGTTTCAAGTCAAGAGTTAGTTTGTGAAGTCTGTCAACTATCAAAGCAATGTAGAACTGTTTATTCAACTTCGAGTAATGACATTCAAGCTCCTTTTGACTTAGTCCACTCTGATGTTTGGGGCCCCTCTCCCATTATTTCTGTTGATGGCTTTCGATACTTTATCAGTTTTATTGATCACTATTCTCGATGCACATGGATCTACTTATTAAAAGCACGAGAAGAAGTGCCGCGGGTAACCATGGCATTTTGCAAAATGATTAAAACACAATTTGGCACGAAGATCAAGCAATTCAGGTCAGATAATGCTGCAGAATACTTTGAAAGGTCCTTGAATCTGTTTATGGAGGATGCTGGAATGATTCATCAGTCATCTTATGCTAGTACCCCCCAACAGAATGGGGTTGCTGAACGCAAGAATAGGCACCTATTGGAGACTACTCGAGCCTTACTATTTCAGCACAAAGTTCCAAAAAACTATTGGTCTCAAGCAATCCTTACTGCATCATATCTGATAAATCGAATGCCATCCAAGGTATTGGGGATGAAAACTCCTTTCTCTGTTCTTTGCCCTCATCTTCCTGACTTTTCTCTTTCACCGAGAGTCTTTGGTTGTGTATGCTTTATACATGTCAAGGATCCGAAGAAGACCAAATTGGATCCTAGGGCTACAAAGGGAATCTTTTTGGGGTACTCCCCTACTCAGAAGGGATACAAGTGTTATGATCCAGTCACCAAGAAAAAATATGTCACAAAGGATGTGGTATTCTTTGAGTCTCAATCCTATTTTCATTCTTCCCAGAATCCTCTTCAGGGGGAGACTAGTGGGATGGAAGAGGATTCTTCTGTTCCCCCATTCTTTGTGCCTCTCTCTACCTCAGGCCTTCCATCTTCTCCTCCTAATCCACCTAGTTGTGGTATCCCGGGTGAATCTAGTGAGGCCTCCTTTGTACCAACTACTACTAGTGATGTTGCAAATATTACTGAAGACTCCAACAGGCTGCAAAGAGATATCAGAATCACCTACAACAGAAGGAAGAAGGGTCCTCTAACTCATGACAGCAACCAATTGGACTCGGATCAACCTGTCTTAGAAACTCAAGGTAATCCTATCAGTTCCTCTGACTTGGATCTTCCTATTGCCCTTCGTAAGTCTACTCGTTCTTGTACTATCAGACACCCCATTGCTGATTTTGTTACTCACATTTGTCTCCTCGTTATTGTTCTTTTGTGTCTACTTTCTCTTCTATGCATGTTCCTACCAGGTATTCTGAGGCAGTATCTAACCCAAAATGGAAAGAGGCTATGGACGAAGAAATGAAGGCCTTAATGAAAGCAGGGACTTGGGAATTAGTGGATCTACCAGAAGGGAAAGGCACTGTTGGATGCAAGTGGGTGTTCACTGTGAAGCATAGGGAGGACGGGTCCATTGAAAGGTACAAGGCTAGACTAGTAGCAAAAGGGTTTACTCAAAAAGAAGGGATTGACTACAAAGAAACCTTTGCTTCGGTGGCAAAACTCAACACAATCCGAGTTCTATTATCATTAGCTGCAAATTTCTCATGGGAGCTACATCAGTTGGACGTGAAGAATGCTTTCTTGAATGGCGACCTGCATGAAGAGGTGTTCATGGATCCTCCACAAGGTTATGGGTTTGGCAAGAAGGTATGTAGACTGAGAAAAGCCCTATACGGCCTTAAGCAGTCCCCTCGAGCTTGGTTTGAGAAGCTATGTGTGGTCATGAAGAAAGGGGGTTACACTCAAAGTGGGGCAGATCATATCCTATTCATAAGGAAGAGAAATGGCAAACTTACAGCACTTATTGTCTATGTGGATGATATGATAATTACAGGGGATGATCAGGAAGAGATTAAAAGACTAAAGGAGGTCTTGGCTGCTGAATTTGAGATCAAAGACCTGGGCCAACTGAGATACTTTCTTGGGATTGAAGTTGCAAGATCCAAAGAGGGCATCTATATATGTCAGTGGAAATACATCCTTGATCTTCTTCAAGAGACAGGCATGATGGGGTGTAGACCAGCAGATACTCCAATAGAACAGAATCATGGTCTACAGGAGTCAGTAGGAGAGGACTACCTTGATAAGGAAAGATACCAAAAGCTAGTGGGGAAGTTGATTTACCTGTCTCTCACTCGTCCTGACATTGCTTATGCTGTACATGTTGTCAGTCAGTTCATGCACACTCCTAAAATCCCTCACATGAAAGCTGTGGAAAGGATCCTCAGATATTTGAAGTCTTGCCCGGGGAAAGGGATTCTGTTCAGGAAAAACAGTAAAATTGAAGTTGAAGGATATACTGATGCAGATTGGGCTGGTTCTGTTGGGGACAGGAAGTCTACTTCTGGGTACTGCACCTTTGTTGGAGGAAATTTAGTTACATGGAGGAGTAAAAAAACAGAATGTGGTTGCTAGATCTAGTGCAAAGGCCGAATATCGAGCTATGGCTCATGGTGTTGCTGAACTTTTATGGCTTAAGATCCTGCTTGGTGAACTTGGAATAAAGATTGAGTGTCCTCTCAGGTTGTACTGTGACAACAAGGCTGCCATCAACATTGCAAATAACCCAGTGCAACATGATAGAACAAAACATATTGAGATAGACCGTCACTTTGTCAGAGAAAGAATTGTCTCAGGAGAACTCTGCATCCCTTATACTCCCTCCGAGATGCAGATTGCAGATGTTCTGACTAAAGGGCTAGCTACAATGAAATTCGTGGACTTACTTGGCAAGCTAAACATGATTGACATCCATGCTTAGCTTGAGGGGGAGTGTTGGTTCGGCTGTCTTAATTTGTATGTTTATCTTTGTTGGGTCTTAAGTCATTAGTTATTGGGCCTTAGTTACTGGGCCTAATCTTATTTAGTGTTTATTTTGACTAGGTGTCCCATCACTAATCAGGGGCATTCTGGTCTATTTATGTAACATTATGTAATGTTCTTAAATATAATAGATTAGGGCTGGCTGAGAAAGAAACTGCCGCCCATCTCATATCTTCTTCTTCTCCTTCTTCTCCTCTCATTCGACAGCTCTATTTCAGCAAACAATATTAATAAAGAACAAAAGGACAAAAATACCCTTATTTCAAAATACAACGAAATAATCAAATCACCCCCTTATGCTGAGCTTAGATATTTATCATGCCAAGGTTGCTAAGAATATTGTTAGTTTTGGTTTTCACATTCCCTTTTTTAAGAAGTTGGTTCTTAGATTTTATTAAGGGTGGGAAAACTTCATCAATAGTAACTTTCTTCTTTGTTATGTTGATCGTGTCAACATGTTTTTTCCTGTCATGTTGAATGGGATTATGAGTAATACTGCTGGCAGCCTGGTTGTTGCAATATAACCACATAGAGGCTCCAAATCTGACCCCTAGGTCATCAATGAGGGTCATTAACCCAACTATGACAGTATGTGCCATAGCCTTATGTTTGGTCTCAGTACTTGAATAAGCCAAAATAGATTGTTGATAGCTCCTCCAAGCTACCAACTGAACAAGCCAAATTTGCATTATAGTTTCAACCTATAGATACCTATTATTAGCATGAATGCAATACTCTTTTACTAGGAATGCCTATTGTTAGAGTTGGCAGGGGGATATTTTAGTCATTGTAGACTGGTCTATTAAAAGGTGTTTTGTCTCTTTTATTTCAGTTTGAGTAGGGTGTCCCATTCTTAAGTAGGGTATAACAGTCTTTGTATTACACCCACAAACATATAAATAAATCTGGTTGACTAAGAGTGGGGTGGTTTTTCCTACCCCCAAGATTAGACCTTTTTTTTTCATTTGTTCTTCTTCTCCTCCTGCCCTTCTTCTCTTTCTCTACTTCTTTCTCTCTTGCTTCTCTTTTTCTTCGAACCAAGGGCTGAAACCAGTGGAACAGGACTGTTAATACGGTATCAAAGCACCTGTAATCAACCCAGAATTTCTCCATAGCTTTCAGCTTCTTGTTTTGTATAGAAATCATCAATTGGTTGAAAGATCAGTGAGAAAACACAAAGGGCTAGTCATTTTTCTGTGTAGGAGACAACCATGTCTCAGTGGTTGCTGCAGTTGTGGTTTTTGTGGGTTTCTAGATACCCTCTACTTGATACTCGAAAAGGGTCTGTCAATGGACAGGTTTGTGTCTCTGTGTTCTTGTGATGATTTGTTGGTTCATTCTGGTGAGGTATGTGTGTGAGAAGTGTTTTTTTTATGGTTTTAATTGGTGAGAGGGCTGATTTCAGTGATGTTTGTTGCTGAAACTGTGTGACAGTGGGTGTTTCAGAAACATTGATCATTGACTGTGTGGTGGTGTGGGTGTTATCCTAGTGTGGTGTGGTGTTGTTGGTTGGGACTTTATATCAAAAGAAAAAAAATTATTATATAATGGAAACTATAGGAGAGAATAGTGATAAAAGATCAATTGTTATGATCTCCTCAGCCATGGGCCAAGTCAGTGGAGGTTTTTCTTAGAGCCAAGAAGGTGAAGCATGTGAAAGAAGAAAAACCCTTGACTGAATCCCAAGGGTATAGTGAGTGGGAACAAGAAGTTGCATAGATTATGACATGGTTGTGGAATGGTGTGGAGCCTAAGATCAATGTGTGTGAATGTAGTACCAAAAAAAAGATCAGTATGAACTTTATGTATTTAAATATGGCGAAGGAAATTTGGGACCATGCTAAGAAACTCTATTCTGGGCAAGACAACACTACAAGGGTATATCATCTTTATCAGTACTTTAATCTACAACAAGGAAATCAAAGTCTTGAGGAGTATTATGCTAATATGAGAAATATCCGTAATGAGCTCAATGTTTATCATCCCTTAACATCAGAATATCAGATGTCAAATTTCAACAACAACAAAGGGAACAACTTGATGTGATCAGATTTCTAGTGGGTTTGAAAGCAGAATATGAGCCAATCAGAGCACAAATATTAGGTGGGTCTACTTACTTGAGTAGGTGTTTGCCCGACTCCGTAAAATGTCTATTGGATCTTTAGAGAGTCCTACTATCTCTGATAGGTTTGCTTTTGTAGTGGCAAGGAGAGGTCGTGGAGTCTAGGGAGGCTGAGGTAGTCTTGTGTTTAATCATGGTGGTGGACATGTTGGAGGTCGAAATTCAGGGGGAGGTCGTGGTAAAGGATGTAGTAATGGTCCTAGGAAGTGAACATACTGTTGAGACTTACTATTAATCCCTTTACAATGGCTAATCATGCTGTGACAAGTACCGGTGGTGAAATAAGCGAGGATCAACAAGCTAACCAGACACCTTCTACATCTACAAGTGCATCTAGGAAAGAGATGGTGAGTGTTCCATGTGATGAGTATGGAAGATTTCTCTAGGCCTCCTCTCAATAGAGCACACCTACTCCTGCCCACTCAGGTGTGGTTTGTTTGGCATCCAAACCTTCCTGTTGGATTATCAATTCTAGACCTTCCAATCATATGGTTGGGACTCCAAATGTGCTTTCTTCTTTCTCTCAGTCTTCTACTTCCCAAACAGTTACCCTAGATAATGGTTCTACTCCTATTTGTGGTGCTGGCAATGTTGACCTTACATCTTTATCTTTATCCTTTGTTTTATATGTACCGGTTGGTAGTTAATGTTGTAAAACAGTGTGTTTAATCAATAAAAAGAAGGAAGAAAAACACATATGAAACAGTGAGGTAGAAGATAGAAGAGAAGATGAATGAAAGAAGTTTTCGGGGACAAGATTTCTTAGCTCTCCTAGCCTCCTCTGTTTTTATTCGATCTATCATAATTAAAAGGAAGTTTACATAATTGCCCCTAGTAGGGTGGCTGTTAACAAGGATAAGAGAAATAATTGAAATAAACATAACAAAAGGGGCCTAAGGCCCATAATAACTAAAGCCCATAATAATAACAAATACAAAGAAATAAACAAAGGGCCTACTAGGGAGTTGTTCAGCCCAATATCTCAACACACTTCCCTTCAAGATGAGCATGGATATTGGTTTTGCTCGGCTTGCTTATATAGTGTTGCAACTTAGCCTTAGGAACTCCCTTAGTAAGAACATTTGCCAAATATCTTTAGCAGTTGGAAGAAACATATCGTTGTGGGCAATATGAGGTTTCATTGAGCAAACCAGCCATGACATTACAAGGGAATTATCTTGCTCCCATTTGCAAATTTCAGGTCTTCAGGTTTTGGCTTCACCTCCTTTCCTGTAGTGAATCCCAATTTACCTATCCCTGTGATGGTAAGTTTATTAGACTTGGACCACTCCAAAAAGTTGGTTCCATCAAGGTTAATAGTGGTTATCATACCACTGGAAATATCTATACATCCTAGGAGCACATTGGAACCCATTTGTACATCTTTAGATAATTCCATACTTTATCAAAACACTTCCTTATCAACCAAAAGGACTCCAACACTTAAAACCAAAGCTAAAGGACCCAAGAAAATAGGTTACCACATGGTTAAGAGATACAAAGAGGTCAAAAACTAAGTTGGTGGCAATATAGAGGGAGAAGAAAATCTCCTAAAAACTCTTTAGGGCTTAGAAAATTATGGGGCCACTTCCTGTCATTCGTAAAAAGTAAAACAGCCCAAAGTGTCTAGGTTTTGCATAAAAAAACTCCATTAAACATGTTGTATAAGGCTCGACACCAGATCTAGAATTTTTGGAAAAATTTCCTTGAAAAATCCACAAAAAATCACAGAAGCATCAAACAATTTCTTCTAAAATCAAGGCGAACCAAACCATGTAGGTTTCATGGACTGCCATCATTACCTATACGGGTTGCTGACATCATCTAGCGGTGGTCTAGTAGCAGCAATTCATCCTATGGAAGAAAATCAGAAGAATGAGTCTCCACAGTCTAGGGTCTGTGGAGAGAAGAAGAGAAGAAGAAGTGGAGGAAGAAGAAGAGAGAAGGATAGAATGTCAAATGAGAGGTGTGTATTACTGTTCACACCATCAAATCTGATTTTATATTTTGTGGAAAAAATACAAGAAAGCCCTCACTTGGGTGCTCAAATACAAAAGATAATGAAAAGACCAAAAACTCCCTACCCAAGCATTTTCAACAGTTTCATTAAGCTCTAATAATTGTAAATTACACTTCTGCCCCTATAAATAACAATGGACAAATGAAATATATAACTAGAGAAAAATACTAAAATAACCCCACTGACTAGACTTTAATAGATATGATTCACTTACTGAGTCACCGTAATTTGAAAGAAAAAGAAAAATGTAAATAACTACAAAAGGTATTCAGAAGAAAAGTTTAGAAGATCTGTTTTGATATAAAACCTGTGTAAGAAAGAAGAAAAGAAAGAGAAGAGAAGGTTTATGCAGAGAAGAAAAGAGGAGAGAAATTGAAGAGAATGGGAGAAGCCAAAATTAGGTCTGGCCACCCCTTTCATTAGCTTATATACTCACAAATAAAAAACTGAATACAAAGACAAGCATGCCCTTAGTAAGTCAGCTACTTGAAAAATCTAAATAAACACTCTTAACTTAAACATGAACTAATGAGCTTTAGGCTCAATAACTCCTTAACTATGATATGTAAATAAAAACAAGTGATATCAGCCCAAAACTCAACACTCCCCCTCAAGTTGGGAATAGATGTCACACATTTCCAACTTGTGTAGATCATGCTCCAGTTTGTTTCTTGCCACACATTTTGTAAGAGCATCAGCAAGCTGCGAGTCAGATGCAACATATGGTAAGCAAATTTCATTGGATGTCACTCTTTCCCTTATAAAGTGTCTATCCACTTCTATATGTTTTGTCCTATCATGCTGAACTGGGTTGTGGGCTATGTTAATTGCTACTTGATTGTCACAGTATAGCATCATACGTTCTTCGCCCTCAACTCTAGTCTCCCCTAACAAAGAACGGACCTAGAGGAGCTTTGAAACACTATGTACCATGGCTCTATATTCAGCTTCTGCACTTGACCTTGCCACAACTGTTTGTTTCTTACTCTTCCATGAAACTAGATTACCTCCAACAAGAGTGCAAACTCCTGATGTAGGTCTCTTGTCATTTAGGCACCTTGCCAAATCAACATCTGTGTAAGCCTCTAACTTCAACTGTCCATGGTCAACAAAGAGTATGTCTCTACCTAGGTGCTCCTTCAAGTAGGAAAGTATCCTATCAATAGCCTCTCAATGCTGAACTCATGGGGCATGCATGTATTGACTCACCACACTCACTACATAAGAGATGTCTGGTCATGTCATACATAAATATAGGAACCGACCCACTAATCTCTGATACCTTCCAACATCCTTCACTAGTTCACCTTTAGAAGCATTTATCCTGTGGTTCTAATCAATAGGTGTATCAACTGCACTTGCCCCAAGTTTTCCTGTCTCTTCTAGTAGATCCAAAACATACTTCCTCTGTGAAATGAAGATCCCATGCTTAGACCTTGCCACTTCAATGTAGGTTCTTCTTCAAGGTATCAATCTCAGATCATTTCCTGTGACTACAATGTCATCCACATACACTATCAAAACTGACACAAGTGACCCCCTCCTTTTCACAAAAAGAGTATGATCAAATTGAGTTTGAGTATGGCTAAATACAACCAATGCACTTCTAAACCTGTCAAACCAAGCTCTGGGTGATTGCTTTAAACCATATAGAGACTTCTTCCTACATACTTTTCCTTTATCCATGTCATTATAAAACCAACTGGAAGATCCATGTACACCTCCTCTTGCAAGTCCCCATTAAGAAAAGCATTCTTCACATCAGGTTGGAAGAGTGGCCAAGAGTATGTAGTTGCTAATGATAGAAGAATCCAAATTGAGCTCATCTTTGCCACTGGTGCAAAGTCTCCAAGTAATCTATGCCTTAAGTGTGTACCCTTTTGCAACCAGCCTTGCTTTGTACCTTTCTATACTTCCACCAACCTTGTACTTTACTGTATAAACTCATCTACATCTAATTGTCTTCTTGCCATCAGGTAAATCCACAATCTCCCATGTCTGGTTTTTAATCAATGTTTTCATTTCCTCCTACATATCTATCTTCCACTCAGGTTTGGAGAGAACCTCACTAACACTCATGGGTATAGACACAGAGTTAAGGGAGGAACGGAAGACCTGGTAGGAAGGACATAATCCATTGTAGAAAAGATAGTGTGGGATGCAATGAGTAGTCCACTTCCTCTTCAATGGTATTAGGAGTAGGGATAATAGTATCAATAGGAACTAAACTAACAAAGGAAACAAGAGGCATACCTGGATCCGTGTCAGTCGAACATGGAATCTCTAATTAGCCGATAGGGGGTGGTGTGGGTTCCTCTACTATGGAATCAACCTCCTTGTGCTTTCGTAGGCGTTGTCGTGTAAAATGTTGAGAGGTAGGACATAATGGAGGTGGCAAAGTGGGTGGAGTAAGTGGGTCAGACACTAGAGTGGACAAAGGAATTAGAACAAGAAGTGTATAGATTGCTTACTTCCTTCCCCAAAATGCTCCCCCTGAGAAGAACCTCCCAAGAAAAAAAGGTGTGGACTCAAAAAAGGTGACATCCATAGTAACATACCAACTCCTAAAGACTGGATCATAACAACAATACCCCTTCTGATTTCCTGCATACCCAAGGAAGACACTTCTTTGCCTTAGGGTCCAGTTTTAAGCGGTGAGGACCAAGAACATGGACAAAGCATACACATCCAAAACGCCTTAGAGGAATATGGGACATCTCCTCCTCAGGAAAAAGAAGGCTGAACGGAGTGCTATATCCAAGAACACGAGAAGGCACTTGATTAATCAAGAAAACTGCTATAAGAACTACATCACTCCAAAAATAGACTGGAACTGTAGAGCTCAACATCATGCTTCTTGCTACTTCCACAATATGTCTATTCTTCCTTTCTGCTACACTATTCTATTGTGGAGTGTATGTATCCCTTTGATTCAGAAACTGCCCCATATCTCTCCAATTTGGTCCTCACTACAGTTGTTGCAACAGACTCTAGAGAAGTTGTGGTAGGTGGTCCTGATAAATCACTAATCACTACCATATTCACATTTCCCTTCTTGTTTTTGAGCTGGTTCGGTATAAGGTGTGGGTAAAGCTTCCAATAGGTATCTCTAGTATGTTTAGGTTTCTTACAGTAGTTACAAATCAGATCCTTCCTGTCCTCATTCCTAGGTTCAGTTCCACCCTTATCCCCACTCGGCTTAGGCTTCACTGTGCTAACCATAGCTGATTGCTCAAGGCTTGCATTCCTCATCATCACACTCCTCCTACTCTCCTCTCCAGACATAAATGAAGGGATGGGAGATCCATCATATGGATGGCCGAACCCTGCAAGAAGGTTGAGCGAAATTTCAAAAATTTCCTTACTCCCATCTAGGAATCCTATTCCCAATTTAGAAAACTACATTTTCAAGGTGCGTTCTTGTAACCAAACCGGACCAAATTTGAAACCAAAATTAGGGAGGGACATACCTGAAACGGAATCGACGCAAGAATGCTCCTCCCAACGTAGGTGTTCACGCCCAAAGAGTGTACCAAATCCTCCCTCCACCGAAGATGACACAACTTGGGATAAGGCAGGATCAGCAGGTAGTTCTTCACAAAGAGCTAGTGATTCTTCAGTAAGAAACGAATGGGATAGTGAGTACAACTTCTAAATTGTTTCTTCTGGCAAAAACAATATCAAGATCGAATCTTGATCAAATCCAAGAACTGGAGATCGAACAGGGTAGGGCGGCAAGAACAGGAAGAAAAAGAGCTGAAGGCAAGATCAATCTAACTGAGTTGTCTTCTCTCTGTATTGCGTGAGTGTGTCTTCAAGGTTCACCCTACTCTTTTCTTTATAGCCTTAAAGAGACAACTTCCTAATCTCATTAAGAGTTTCCTGATCCAAATCTTTATTTGGATTTGGACTCTTTAAGTGATAAGGATAATCCCTTATCTTATCTACAGATAAAAATCAGCCTTCCTAATCAAATTAGGAGTTCCTTGATCCAAATCTTTAATTGGATCTGGACTCTTTAAGTGGATAAGGATAATCCCTTATCTTATCTGCTGATCCAAATCCCAGATCCGCCCCTATTTACTTAATCTAATTAACTCAGTTCGAAATGGGCTTTTAGGCTCATTAAGCTTTCAGGCTCACTTCCTATTTAATGCTGGATAGCTTGGCTCTCTTTGTATGGGCGGGACCCTAACATTGATCTACACATCAGCCACATGGGTTCAACCTAGCCTCTGTTACAAGGCCTGGCTGAATTCACTACTGAATATAGTGAACCCCCGAGTCTATCACCATGGGCTCTTAATGGGCCCAACATTTACACTAAGTGGTCCTTGGGTGCAGCCATCTTATGAAGGCCCAAGGACTGTGGGCAGGTGCAAGATTAGACCATCAGGTATAACCATCAATGGTCTTACACTTAACCTCTCAGTCATTAATGATCAAACATTGCCCGACAAGAGAGGACCTCTCCCTCGGCTACAAGGTACAGTGCTGCACTCTCTACTCACATGGATCCCGGGAATTAAAACCTTTTGCAAACATTTTGAAACCATAATATATATAAGTATATCTCTATATAAATATATTTTGCAAAACCAAATTTCAACGGTTGAAATCAACTGCCGGCAGTTTAGGTTTCCATCAGAGAGAGTGCATCCCCGATCATTTCCTTTGTCTGACAAAGGGGCTGATCCTGTCACTATGATCACCCACTCAGATGAATTCTCGGATTGTCCCAACATACCCAGGTTTTGACCCCCTCTAAGGATCTCACTGATTGGAATATCAAAGACAGCCCAATCCGACACCTAGTGCAGTATTATAATCAAGTCTAGGGGTCAGGTGTAACATTCTAGTTTTGCCCATCTATCTCCAATGTCCAGGGCAATACTGGAATTTTGGTCCGGTTTAGGGTTTCAAGAAAACCCACACTACATGTACTTCAGGTCTCACCCTGGCAGTTGAGACAAACCACCCCAACCAACTTGGTGGTACATCAGTGTCAGCCTTGGCAGGATAAATATCCCTAGATTTATCCAACGGCTGTGAAGATTCTAAACTAACACGAGTCTCATATGTGTCCAGTTTAAGGGTATTACACAGAAACATACCATAATAACATGAATCAAATATGTACTTTATTCATTTACAATAAATGGCATAATGTACATCATGTTGATTGGAGCTAAGGGCATACACTGTCTCACAATAAAGGCATATGCTAGAGAGAGTTACACTGTGCTGGGAAAGAATATGTTATTGTGCAATGTCATATTCAGGGTTAAGTCCTGCTAGAAACTCAAAAGCCCTATTCTTCTCATTTAACTTCTGTTAAGTTGCTACATCTTTGCTACTTTCCCAAACCATAGTCTCCTAATGATCTATCTCCTACCATAAGGTTTTGAGGGTTGAAAAATAAATGGCAATAGACTTATCTCCCTACCTAGTAGCAATCACCCGGTTCCTCAACTAGTAGGCTCTAGCAACATTCTCATTCTTTGAATAAGTTTCTGTTGCTCTATCCCAAATCTCCTTTGTTGTGTTAGCCCATAGAAAGTTCTTACTTATATGGGGTAACATGGAATTGCACAACCAAGTCATCACCATATAGTTTCTTGTACCCACCGGGTGTAGTTCTCTCAAGTTTCTTTTCTTCATTGGTGACATACCCCAATTTCCCACGAGCTCCAATGGCCATTTTTGCAGATTGTGACCATTCTAAGTAGTTTGTACCATCCAACTTGACTGTAGTGGTCTCAACCCCGAAGAGATCTCTAGTACTTCCTCCCCTGGTTCCATTTCACCTGCAAATTTGTTTTTAACTCCACAACCCTCCATAACTCCCAAAACAGATACGGAAATCAATTTGATATGAGAAGAAAGAGATTTGTCTCCTTTAGAAACCTCAAACACTTTCTTGGTACCCTAGGAGCCCTTCTCTCCAAAGATTCCCTTTTCTATGGGAGTAGAAATAAGAAAAGAGGTTGTCGCTCCCTCTAGAGGCCTCTAGAAAGGTTGGGTCTTGAACCACCCTCTTTAGAAAAACTCAAGAAACCCTAAAAAGCTAGAGTGCCACTTCCTAGGTCAAAATTGAAGAGTCCTACTAAATTAGTACTCTTTCCCTTTCTCTAGTTCTTCCTGATTTTGGCGCTAAACCTTAGACCAGATACAAGGGATTGCAAATCCACCAAAAAATCCAAAAACTAGGCTTACCTGAAATTCTCGATCAGCCCTTTACCTCATCAAGAAATTGGCTGATCTAGGGCTGCATGATGGAACAGCTTAAACAATCTCTAAATTGGCTTTGATACCAAGTAGAAAAGTTTAGAAAGAAGAAAAGAAGGTTTATGCAGAGAATAAAAGAGGAGAGAAATTGAAGACAATGGGGGAAGCCAAAATTAGGTCTGGCCACCCCTTTCATTAGCTTATATACTCATAAATAATAAACTGAATACAAAGACTAGTATGCCCTTAGTAAGTTGGCTTCTTATAAAATCTAGGTAAATACTCTTAACTTAAACATAAACTAATGGGTCTTGGGCCCAATAACTCCTTAACCATGTTATGTAAATAAAAACAAGTGATATCAGCCCAAAACTCAACATCAATTTAATAAAAAACATATAATAAAAATTAAGACGAAAGTTAAAATGGCAAGCAATTGACATATATAAAGAAGAGAAGATGGATAAAGACCAAAAGGGAGACAAAGAGAAGCATACCTATTACAATTGCTTAACTTTTTCCTATTTGCTATATAGTTTTTTGTTTTGGTTTTTTAGCCTTGAATGTGCAATTATATTTCTTGTAAAGATCTCTTGAAGTTTTACTAACTAATTCAATGTTTCTAGAAAATTTTCCTGAATTTTTAGATTTTCCAAATATCTTAGTGAAATTAGAAAAACATCTCCAAAATTTCTCCAACTTTACGTGGTGAAGTGTTTGTTGATATTAATATTATGAACCATGGTTGTATCTGAATCTGACATCTCTAAGATGCTTCTGATTTCGGAATAATTAAATAATCAAAGCTTGATAATTGGTTGTCTTTTCCATTGTCAAAAACCATTTTTGAGCTTCATTTTCTCATAGATTGTATTAGTTTGGCGTTATTCTGAAGTTATTACATTTTTTGCCCTAGTTTTTTAGTGTTGTCACCCTTGATTGGCCCTTAAACCTTATTGTGAAAATTGGATATTTGACTTCTGTTTCAGGTAATTTGTTTGAGATAAAATTTTTTCTAATGATTGATTTGTATGATGCAGGTTTGGCATGCTATTAGTAGGGATAGGAAACCTCTTCGTAAACAATACCTGGAGGCCATTTTACCCCCATTTGTTGCCATTTTGAGGCGGTGGCGCCCACTACTAGCTGGAATTCATGAGCTTACTTCCTCAGATGTTCTAAATCCTCTCGTTGTTGATAATCGTGCCTTGGCTGCAGATGCACTGCCTATTGAGGTGATTGAACATAAAATCTCCTAAATAGGCATTTCTCCAGTGCATGTAAATCTTTTCTTTTTATGCGCTCATTTATGAGATTTTGTTACCTGTTCTACCACTTCTTTTGGATGATATTTTCCTGACAGTTTTCACTTGCCAATTTTAGTTCTTAAACTATAATTCTAGTATGTCACTGTTGTGATGATATAATCAAAATATAATTGATTATTATATAACCATAAAAACTCCAGAAATCTATAGATGGATCCCCTATTAAGAATCACCTTTCATTATCCTTTTTTTAGTGGACCATCCATAGATTTCTGGAGTTTTTATGGTTATATTAACATTCAGTTTATTTTGCTTCCTACTGCATTTTTTTGACATATTCTGGTCAAAATTGTTTTAGGCTGCTCTTGCCATGATATCACCAGGTTGGGCTGCAGCTTTTGCATCTCCTCCTGCTGCAATGGCATTGGCAATGATTGCTGCAGGTGCTGGTGGTGGTGAAACTATAGCACCTCCACCACCTACACAGCTTAGACGTGATTCGTCATTGCTTGAGCGGAAGTCTACTAAGCTTCACACATTCTCAAGCTTTCAGAAGCCTCTGGAAACACCTGACAGGTCAACATCAGCTCCTAAGGACAAGGCTGCTGCAAAAGCTGCTGCATTGGCAGCTGCACGTGATCTTGAGAGGTTTGCAAAGGTTGGTACCGGAAGAGGTCTGAGTGCTGTAGCTATGGCTACATCTGCTCAACGTAGGAGTGCAAGTGATATGGAGCGTGTGAAGAGATGGAATATCTCTGAAGCCATGGGAACTGCCTGGATGGAATGCTTGCAGTCAGTTGATACAAAATCTGTCTCAGGAAAAGATCTTAATGCTCTATGTTACAAATATGTTGCAGTCCTTGTTACAAGTTTTGCTCTTGCAAGAAATATTGAACGATCTGAGGTATGCTTACTCTAATGCTTCTTGCACTGGAGATGTTTTTAATAATTAATATAACAGCTAGGTATTTTATGCCTTTTGGCAGGTTGACAGACGCAACCAAGTTTCTGTTATAGATCGACACCGTTTGTCCACTGGAATTCGTGCTTGGCGCAAATTGATTCGCTGCTTGATGGAGATGAATGGCCTTTTTGGGCCACTGGGAGAACATCTATCTAAGCCTGAGCGTGTATGTTGTCAATAATTCATTCTCTAATACATTTTCCAAGAACTATTCTACATTTTGTTGCATTTATTTATTTTTCTCTAACTGATCTCTCTTAAGCATCATCGTCTTAGATTTATTGGTATTTTTTTGTCAAAACTATTACTGTGCAGATATTCTGGAAGTTAGACAGTATGGAAAGTTCTTCAAGGATGAGAAGATGCCTGAGAAGGAATTACAAGGGGTCTGATCATTTGGGTGCTGCTGCTAATTATGAAGATAATCTGCAAACTCTGCAAAATAGGGAAAATGTAATATGCCCTTCTACTAGTTCTATAGTAGTTGCAGCAGCAATTTCAATGGAGGATGTAAACGAAGATGATGAACAGATAGACACTGATAACTTGGATGGTAGAACACATGATATGGAGGAGGGTGGAGATAGTCAACAAAGGCTGTCCACACCAACGGAGCAACCTATACAGGAAAAAACTGATTCTAGTGATGCTCAAGTTTCTAACAATGAACATTTAGTCCAACATCCATCTGCAATTGCGCTTGGGTATGTTCCTAGTGAACTTGATGAAAGAATCATTCTTGAACTTCCGTCATCGATGGTCAGTCCACTGAGAGTCATCCAAGGAACTTTTCAAGTAAGTTTGGTATATCATTCGGGCTGAATTAACATTTATTTTCATGCATGAGTCTATCTCATTCAAGAGTCATAGATATGGATAAATATTTTGTTGTCTGATACACCATCCAGTTAACAAACTTAAGGAACACATCACACACACACACCCACACTAGTAACTGTGCACGTGCTTTGTATGTGGCAATTTTTGATGATGATAGTAAATAATGTGTTTCCAAAATTTTCTATAAATTTTACATTTGTATATCTATAAGAATTATTCTTATTTGTCACACTTATTTTTTTTAATATGATAGTATACAATATTAGATTTGTTCCCAAAATGTTTTCATTTGTTTTTTATTTTTTATTATTATTTAATTATGAAATCAATGGTTGACACATTTAACCCAAAAGGTTGAATTGCTGACCTGCCACCAAACAGGAAAACAACTCCATTTTTGGGTTGGTCTTAAATTTGTATTTTATTTTTATCATCAGTAAAAACAATTATTCTTTGTCACACTTGTTTTACTTTAATATGGTTAACTAATATAGGATTCAATGAAAGAATGAGAGTTAATACCGTAAACATAAAGACTTAATGAGAAGGAATTGAATGAGGAGAAATGTAATAGTTCAAGTTACACTTTGTGCCCTCACAATTAGAGAGTGACCATATTTAAAACAGGAGTATTCGAGTCAATAAAAAGATTAAAGAAATATTAATGGGTATTAATACCTTAAATATAAGACTTAATGAGAGGGATTTGAATGAGGGGAAAACTGTACATTTCTGTTTATACAATTAGAGAGGGACCAAGTGAAAAAATTAGGGTATTTTAGTAAAACAAAAATTCTACACTCTCGTTTTCACACTTTTAATAATATATATATACTTCCAAGATAGTTTGGTTCTTGAAGTAAAGCATAGAAAATAATATACTCAAATATACTTATGTACATAAAAATAAGTGATACTAAATTGATTTGAAAAACATAAGTGATATATTATAATAGTACAATGAAAAAGGTGTTGATAAGTAAAGTCAAAATAGATGGTATGGAAAAATTAAAGTTTGTTTTCGCAGAAATGTTAGCATGTGTCTGGAATTTGTATATGAGCCACTGTCTAATATAGCTGGATTTTAGAAAAAAAAAAAAAAGATTTTCTTTACCAGATGAGGATGCATTCCTTTTTGTGCTTCACATGACTACTGTGGAATCCACATGGGATTAGATGGAAGGGAACTAACAAAAAGTTTCAATTTCAATGACACCTTTGTTGCTAATTGCATATCTACAAATATGGTACAAAAAGGGATATAAAATTTCTTTCAGATACATGGTAAATTTTCAATTGCGCCTCTTTCAGATAACGACGAAAAGAATAAATTTTATGGTTGATGATCACATTGACAACAGTGCTGTGGAGGGTGGGTCTGATTCCAGTCTTGAAGATAGATATCAAGAAAAAGATCGAAGCTGGTTGATGTCTTCTATTCATCAAGTGTTTAGCAGAAGGTAAGTAGTGAGTTTCTTTCAGTTATCTGGTTATTTTCCTTTCTATTGCATTTTACCGTGTTCACAATAATTTTATTTGCATTCTCTATTCACTGGGGATTATAGAGATGTGAGCATCCTCTTCCCACCTGCTGACATTTGAAAACTTTTGGCAGAGCCTATTTCTTTCATTTTTCACTAGTTCCAATTTTGGGGGAAACAAAATATTATATTGGTAATATGGTATTGATCCATTTTCCCTTAAAGTCTATATTCCAATAGTCCAGACACACACAAACACAAAAGAATGTTTGTTTTACTAATCAAAAGAAAAAAGGAGAGAAGATGGCATTTCTTTCCTACACTAATTCCTTATTTTCGATGTGTTTGATGTGCACAAAGGGGTCAATTCTGCATATCTTGAATCTAGATACATGTGGATGTGCATGATTACCACTTATATTTGGTTCAGGTTTAGTTCCATCAGTTGCTTGGAAACAAGACCATTTTGTTACTTTTTAGTTCTGAATAATGGTTATGATTATCTTGGAGATAGGAATGGTTAGGAGCATTTTTGTGGGAAAAGGAATAACTTTCCTACTTCAGCTGACACATGAACTAAATGAAGAAATTTTCTGCTGTCATTGTTGGAAGTAAAAAGATACAATTTTTGGAGTATTTTGGAGCATTATCTCATTTGAGGTCTATTGGGAATTCGAAGAGAGAAATCAGGCAATTTGAAGGAGAAAAGTCAGGATAATAGAATGCTGATATTGGATTGTTATTTTGGATTGTCTGATAATTCATCCCGAATTTGAAAATATTGATAGATCATCTTTTGTCTTGGATTTTTCGTCTATTCTTGATATTGTCAAAGACAGATTTGAAAGTAAAACAGATAGAAAATACAGCAGATTTGTGGGTGTGTCAAAAGTGAGGTCGACACCCAAGGAAAAGATATTTATATTAAAAGGTAAAAGGACCAAACTGTCCTTAGTATGCACATAGGTAGTATACATGAGAAACTAGAGTACAATAAAGTTACAAAGATAGCCCTCTTAGCTAACTCTCTTTCTCTCTACACACCCCTTCAAACTGATGCCTAGAAATAAGCATCAGTTTGTCAATGGGAAATAAATGTCATGCTCGAGTCATCGCCTTGGTCAATAGATCAACAAGTTGGAGGCTAGAGGACAACATGTGGGGAAGAGAAATACTACCAACATGAAGAAGATCATGAATGAAGTGGAAATCAACTTCGATGTGCTTTATGGGCTCATGGAAGACAGGGTTGGGTGCAATTTTTATTGCACTGACATTATCTGCAAAGAGGGGAACAGAGGGTGGTGGCTCATGTAGTATGTCATGTGGAAGAGCACGGAGCCATATAATTTCACTACACACCGAGGACGTAGCTTTGTATTCAGCTTCAGTGGAGGACTTTGATACTATAGATTGTTTCTCGCATTTCCAAGAAATGAGAGAGTTGCCTAGGAAGACACACGGGCCTGTAGTGGATCGTCGAGTGTCTAGGCAACCAGCCCAATCAGCATCTACATAAGCCGTGAGGCTCATAGAAGATGAGGAGGAGAAGAACAGGTCGTGAGATAAAGTTCCCTGTAGATATCTAATAATCTGATGAGGTGCAGATAAATGTGGTTGTGGCAGAAAGGACACAAACCGGCTCACAATTTGCACTACATAAGATATGTTCAGCCGAGTCATAGTGAGATATATTAGACTACACACCAACTGTTGATAGAGAGTAGGATCCTCAAAATAAGAACCATCACCTTTACTAAGTTTTAGATTAATCTCCAAGAGAGTATCAACAGTCTTGGATTCACTGAAGTTAGCCATTTTGACAAGGTCCATTGCATATTTATGTTGGTTAACAAAGTAACTATGAGAACAACGGCTCATCTCTAGTCCCAAAAAGTAGGTTAAGGGACCCAAATTTTTCATCTTAAATGATTCATTGAGAAGTCGTTTCAAATCAACCACTCCTACATCATTTCTTATAGTGATTATATCATCAACATAGAGGAGAAGAATTGTCACACCCTGATCCCGATGCAAGGTAATTAGTGAATGATCTAAGGAGCTTTGGACAAATCCAGCATCAGTGATGACAGATCAGAATCTTTAAATCCAAGCCCTAAGTGCTTGTTTCAGACCATACAAAGACTTCTTGAGAGGACAGGCAAGATGTGGATCTCTACAATATCTAGGAGGAGGTTTCATGTAAACAATTTCCTTCAATTCTCCATGTAGGAATGCATTCTTGATATCCATCTGATGAATTGTCTAGTTTTTAGCTGCAGAGATGGCTAGAAGAAGTCTAACGGTAGTCATTTTTGCCACAGGAGCAAAGGTCTCTGTAGAGAAGATGGGCCGAATGGCCCATAGGCTGTTATTCTATGTTATATTTATGTTCTTCTCTATAATAGGCCTTATTCTGGGCCCATACTCTTCTATGCTGTGTTTTTTGTAATTTCTTGCCCAACCAAGGGCCTCTCTTGTAATTATTCAAGAATCAACTTAATAAAATTGTATTAGAGTGTTAGAGGGAGAGTTAGTTCGAAACTCTCATCCTCTAACACTCCTTGCCGCCAGCTCTCTCTCTCTTATCTTCTCATTTGTTTGTTTTTTTCTGGTTTTCATCTAATCTTACACAGTCCCATACTTCAAAGGGTTGTTTTCAACTTGGTATCAGAGCAGGCCTGAGCTTGGCATGGCCCTCATGTGGGTATATTCCAGCCGACTGCATGAGGGTGATCTAGGGCTAGAAGTTTAGACTCATTCGTCTGATTCTTGGAGGTCATTGGAGGGTGCCCAAGGCTCTATTCGCTTGGAGAATAGTTCGGTGACCAGGAAGAATCAGAGAGAAGGAATGTTCGGCCTGATTTGAAGCTCAAATCAGAGATTTATACAACTGTAAGTTGCTTCAGATATTACTGGGTTGTTTTTCTGATTTGTGGGGACTGTTAAAGTGCTCGAAACCCCTCTAAATCTGCTCTGTTGTTCGGCTGTTGTTGGCCTGATTTAACTCAGAGATTTCTGGGTTAGTTTCTCATCTTGTTGGACTGCCAAGTGGCCGAAACTTGTTTGGACTCGGTGGTACGAGTTTCTACTTCAGTTCAGTTGCTTCTTGGACCTATACGGACTGCTCTTGAAGTGGTTCTTACTTGTTAACAGTGGGGTGTTCACTACTGCATACAAAGTGTTTGTAAAAAGGCCTCTTAAGTACTGTGGACTGTGTTTTTGCTCTCTTGGGGGCACTTATTGTTGGGAACCTAGAATCCCTAACTAGAAAGGGACTCCAATCGGGTACATAGTGTTTGGAGGTCTGTTGGTTATCTCTTGAAGGCTGAATCAGGCCTTCTTCTTCTTGAAAGAGCTACCACCGAACTTGATTCTCACGGCTGTCAGGTCTGAACTGGCCTTGTGGGTGGCTGTGCTTGTTGCTGATTTAACTCAATCTGAGTTCATCAACAATCAGTACACTAGTGGAAGCATACCAAAACCTTAATTGAAGCCTTTACATGATGGACTTCTCAGATGTTGAGAGTAAGAGTGTTGCTGAATATGGACATGCTTTGGGAACCCCAGCTGACTCTTTGTTGACTGTAACCGCAGTTAAACTGGATGGAGCCAACTACTTGGCATGGTCACAATCTGTGAAAATTCATATTTGTAGTAGAGGAAAGTGGGGGTTTATCTCCGGGAGCAAGAAGGCTCCCCCAGAGGATGATCCCTCTTATGAAAAATGGATGCAAGAGAACTACACTGTTATTGGGTGGCTCGTGAATTCAATGCAGCCCCAGATTAGTCAACATTATCTCTGGATGAACTCAGCTAAGGAAATCTGGGACAGTGTTGTAGAAACCTACTCCCATAAACTAAATGTAGCTAGAGCCTATAAACTAAGGAGTGATGTAAAGAATTTAAGACAGGGGGAGAAATCCCTTGCGGTATATTTCTCAACCTTGAAATCTCTGTGGCAAGAAATTGATCTGATAGAGGCCGTGACATGGGATACTTCCAATGATGCAGAAATTTACAGGAAATTGGTTGAAAGAAACAGGGTTTTTGAGTTTCTAACTGGACTAAACCCTGAATATGACATCACAAAACGAAATATTTTGTCCAAGGAAAGTGTCTCATTATCACAAGCATATGCTTTGGTCAGCAGTGAAGAGAGCAGAAGACAGGTACAGGTTCAAGGGGTTGACACTAATGATCACTTTGCAAATATGGGGGTTAAACCCAAAGGAGTTATAGGGGCTCCTGATGGCACTAGAAAGAAGGAGGTTGTCTGTGAATATTGCAAGAAGCCGAAGCACACCAAGGACAAGTGTTGGAAATTACATCCCGGTCTTGTTCCTGCTCGATTCCAAAAGAAAAATGATAGTAGAAAGACAGGGAGTGCAAATGCAGGCACGGGTACAGATGCTGAAGTTGAGTTTGCCTGTGCACAGTTGGCGGCCATGAAAGTTGAGTATGAAAAGTTTGGGAAGATGATCAGTCATCTTGAAGGTGTAACTTCATCATCCAACCCTTTAGGAAGTCCAGCCACCTCTGCATTTTCTCACTCAGGTATAAGAGCTTCTGCTAACCATGCAACCACTTCAGGTAATCCTAAGACCCCTTGGATCATAGACTCAGGTGCTTCTGATCACATGACCAACCTTTCCACTTTGTTTGTTTCATATGATTTACTTCCTGGTCGTGACAAAATCACCTTAGCCGATGGCTCTCTTGCCTCTATTTCTAGCAAGGGAACTGCCAAGGCTACAGACTCCTTACTCCTATCTTCCACTCTTCATGTACCTAGATTAAATACCAATTTGTTATCTGTAAGTAGCTTAACCAAGTCATGTGTAACCTTCTTTCCTTCCCACTATGTTTTTCAGGATTTGGAGTCTCAGAGGGTGATTGGGAGTGGCCATGAAGCGAATGGAATATACTTGCTCGACACTCCTGGACAATGCCTTGATCATCCTAAGAATGCTACCTTTGGTTCTACCTCTTCAGAGCCTGTCAGTCGAATTATGTTGAGTCATTGTCGTTTGGGTCATTTGCCTTTTTCTGCTTTAAGTCATCTATTCCCTGAATTGTTTAAGGGAATCAGTGTGTCCAGTCTTAATTGTAATTGTGTCAGTTATCAAAGCATTGTAGAACAATTACCCTTTGAGCAATAAAAGATCTTCTTTTCCTTTTAATATTGTGCACTCTGATGTGTGGGGGCCTTACCACTTATCTTCTATGGGGGGCTACAGATACTTCATCCTGTTTATTGATGATTTTTCTCGATTCACTTGGATATTCCTAATGAAATCTCGTGATGAAGTTCCAAGACTTGTGAGGCAATTTCATGAATTTGTTTTTACTCAATTTGATACCAGGATTAAGATTTTCAGATATGACAATGCAAAAGAGTATTTTGAGAAGAGTTTATCCTTGTATCTCTCTGACATGGGGGTTATTCATCAAAGCTTTTGTGTTAGAACCCCTGAACATAATGGAGTTGCTGAAAGGAAAAATAGGCATATTGTTGAAGTTGCAAGGAGCCTTTTGTTTGCCTCACATGTTCCCACAAGATTTTGGGGTGATGTTGTTCTCACTACTACCTATCTCATAAACCGTATGCCATCCAGTGTTTTAGGGTTTAAATCCCCCTTCAGCCTTCTTCATCCAGACAAGGATCTCTTCGCTATTCCTCTTCGTGTGTTTGGCTTCACCTGTTATGTACACATTCCAAGTGCCCAAAGACATAAGTTTGAACCAAAAGCCTACAAATGTATCTTCCTTGGTTATTCCCCCACACAGAAGGGTTACTGTTGTTTTGATCCAAAGACTGGCACACGATATGTCTCAATGGATGTTACCTTTGATGAACTTTCTCCTTTTTATGGTTCCTCTCAGGAAGGACATTGTCTACAGGGGGAGAGTTTGTCACAAGTGTTTGCTCTTCCTCTCCCTCTCCCAGTTGAGTCTCTTGATGAGCCTGTGTCCTCACCAAATGAATCAAGGGAGGATCAGTCACTGCATTCTCCTTGTCCTAGTGCTCCTATCTCTTTACCTCCTCGTTCTACCCACAATCCCAAGGTGTATCAAAGGCAAAGATCCAGGAATGAGCAGGTTGTTTCCCTTACAACAAGTGGGCCTCATGCACTACCAATCACAAATGAGACAACAGGTGCTGTTTCAACCTCGTTGGAACCATCTTTCCTTGATCTTGATGTTCTCATTGCTATTAGGAAAGGAAAACGGAAGTGCACTGCACATTGCATTTCCAAACACCTTTCTTATGGTCTGCTTTCTCCCTCATACTTTGCCTATCTCTCTTCAGTTGCTTTTAATCCTATTCCTAGGTCTGTGTCAGAAGCTCTTGAGATTCCTGAATAGAGAGATGCCATGAAATCTAAAATGGATGCCCTACACAAGAATGATACTTGGGAAGTGGTGGATTTTCCTGAAGGGTAGAATCCGGTTGGTTGCAAGTAGGTCTTTACCATTAATGGGACTATTGAGAGGTACAAGGCCAGATTGGTTGCAAAAGGCTACACATAGACGACGTATGGAATTAATTATCTAGAGACCTTTGCACCTGTTGCTAAGATGACATCTGTGAGGGTTCTCTTATCTCTGGCAGCTCACTTTGACTGGCCCCTTTATCAATTGGATGTAAAGAATGCGTTTCTGAATGGTGACTTACATGAGGAGGTTTATATGTCTCTCCCTCCAAGAATGTATGGAAGTGATATGCAAGGAAAGGTATGCAAATTGAAGAAATCCCTTTATGGCCTCAAACAGTCTCTTAGAGCATGGTTTGAGAGATTTAGAGCAACACTTGTTAAATTCGGCTATGCTCAGACACAGTCTGATCATACTCTTTTTGTGAAGAAAAGTGGATCTCTAGCAGTATATCTTATTGTGTATGTTGATGACATTATTGTGACTGGTAATGATGCCTCAGGAATTCGTTCCCTTAAGTCTTTCCTTTGTACAGAATTTGAGATTAAGGACCTGGGGGAGTTGAGATACTTCCTTGGCATAAAAGTTGCTAGATCCAAGGATGGGATTCTTATCTCCCAAAGGAAGTATGTCCTTGACTTGCTCTCTGAAATAGGGAAGATGGGTGCTAGACTAGCTGCAACTCCTATTGATATGAGTCACAAACTTTCTGCTTCAGATGGAACATTGTTGGAAGACAAAGGGGTCTTTTAGAGACTTCTTGGGAAACTCCTGTACCTGTGCATGACTCGGCCAGATATTGCATATGCTGTTAGTTGTATTAGCCAGTTCATGCATGCTCCCCGAGATACTCATATGGTAGCTGTAGAACGAATTTTCTGTTATTTGAAAGGCTCTCCAGGAAAAGGAGTTTTGTTTACCAAGCATGGCCATCTGAAACTTGAAGCCTATACTGATGCTGACTAGGCTGGAAATATTGATGACAAAAGATCTACTTCAGGGTATTGCAGTCTGGTGGTTGGTAATGTTGTCTCTTGGAGGAGCAAGAAACAATCAGTTGTGGCCTGATCCTTAGCAGAAGCAGAACACAGGGCCATGGCACATGGAGTCTCTGAACTGTTGTGGCTAAGGTCATTGATGGAAGAACTTGGGATTGATCATGACAAGCCAATGATGTTGTACTGTGATAATCAGGCCGCCATCAACATTGCCCACAACCAAGTACAACATGATAGAACTAAGCATATTGAGGTTGATAGACACTTTATTCGAGAAAGAGTCTCTTCGGGTGAAGTGTGTCTTCCATTCATCACTTCTGAAGGACAATTGGCAGATTTTCTCACCAAGGGCATTCCCAAGGCAAGGCTTCAGCATGACACTGGCAAGCTGGGCATGATTAACATCTATGCTCAGCTTGAGGGGGAGTGTAGAGAAGATGGGCCGAATCGCCCATAGGCTGCTATTCTATGTTATATTTATGTTCTTCTCTGTAATGGGCCTTATTCTGGGCCCATACTCTTCTATGCTGTGTTTTTTTGTAATCTTGCCCAACCAAGGGCCTCTCTTGTAATTATTCAAGAATTAACTTAATAAAATTGTATTAGAGTGTTAGAGGGAGAGTTAGTTTGAAACTCTCATCCTCTAACACTCCTTGCCGCTAGCACTCTCTCTCTTATCTTCTCATTTGTTTGTTTTTTTCTGGTTTTCATCTAATCTTATACAGTCCCATACTTCAAAGGGTTGTTTTCAACTGTCTCCTCATAATCTATCTCGTACTCTTGTTTATAGCCGTGAGCAATAAGTCTAGTCTTATACCTATCTAGACTCCCATTAGACTTCAACTTCACGGAGTAAACCCAGCGGATACCAGTGAGAGAGTCTTCAGGAAGAGCTTCAATTAGATCCCAGTTGTCATTCTCAAGAAGGGCTTGGATCTCAGAGTTCATGGC
This sequence comes from Nelumbo nucifera, assembly GCF_055504915.1. Classification (NCBI taxonomy): domain Eukaryota; kingdom Viridiplantae; phylum Streptophyta; class Magnoliopsida; order Proteales; family Nelumbonaceae; genus Nelumbo; species Nelumbo nucifera. Next base: position 193,436,775 of record NC_142649.1, read on the forward strand.
AGTTTTCCAATGCAGAACTGCTACAGCCTATTGATAAGTCTTTGGGATATTTGTGGTGGATAAAATGGCAGAAAAAGAGATATGGTTTGGGGCATAACCATAGCGGTTAGGAGGATGGGAAATTCTAGAAGAACGGCACAAAGTGGGTGCAGTGAGTTCAGGTGGAGGGCCAGATGAACTTATAGGAATATCTGGAGTAGCAGGATCAGCATCTGGTGGTGGACAAGGCTAATGTCAGTACACTTGGAGGATCAGCATCTGGTGGTGGAAAAAGGGGCATAGGAGCTAACATAGACCATTGTTTTCTGAAGTTTGAAGTTGCTGCAAGGGTGATGTCGGTACACTTGGAGAATCTGTAGAATCAAACTTGTGCAACAAAGAGATAGGAGCAGGAAATTTAATAATGTGCTCAAAGAAAGATAACATTACGAGAAATCTGAATGCGGCAAGCTTCGGGATCATTACAAAGAAATCCATTATGATCAGGGTTGTAAACCATAAAAGCACACAAAGTTGCCTGTGCAGTTAACTTGGTGCGTTCATGGGGCGGAAGATGAACAAAACTGGTACAACCAAAAACTTTGAGCATAGATAGGTTTGAAGGTTTGTGAAAAAGGGATTGAAAGGGGGAAGTGTTGTTCAGGACAGATGATGGAAGAAGGTTTATGAGAAACACAGTAGTGTTGGCCGCCTCCACCCAAAACCAAGAGGGAATATGAGAATCTTGCAAGAGGGTTCTAGCTACACTTAGTATGTGTCTGTTCTTTCTTTCTGCTACTCCGTTTTGTTGAGGAGTACTGGGACAGTATTTTTGGGATTGGATCTCCTATTGTTTCAAGTAGGTTCGAAAATCCCCATCAAAGTACTCTTCCCCTGAATCTGACCGTAGGATACATATCTATCCCTAAAACTGGGTAGCAACATAAGCCTAAAAAAGTACTTGTATCCCAATCTAGATATAACTAGAGACAACCAAACATCATTGTCTTAAATAAAAAAAATTGTTGCATGCTCCGAATGAGAAGGGAAGGGTAAAATATGACTTTTGTTCAAACAACAAGTAGTGCATCTTTTATTAACATTCTTAATAGAAACAGTAGAAACTAGTAAACTACCAGAAGCAAACAAATAATCATGTTTCTTAGGAAAGGGGTGACTAAGGCATTTATGCCATAAGTTCCAGTCATTATTACAATTAAATGATTCAAAACCAGAAGTAGTAGAAAGTTATCAGGAAGTAGAAACAAAATCATCCTTCTTCTTCTTCTCAAACTCTAGAGCAAACGGTTGACCCAGTCTAAGCCCCTTCCCCTTCATCTCCCCAGTTTGTTGGTCCTGTATCAAACAACCATTGGAGAAAAAAAAACAGTGTTACCATCTTCTACAAGTTGGCCAAAAGAAATCAAATTAGTGGTTAATTTGGGTACAAATAAGGTCTTTGGTAGGTGAAAGTAAGAAGACTTAGAAGTAGATTGACCATTTGCAGTAACAATATGTCTATTAGGGAGATGGGGTTTAGGAGACTGACCAAAGGAGGCCCCTGTGATGTGGTTAGAGGCACCATAATCTATGATCCAACGGTGGTTTGATGAAGTGCAGAAGGTAGGAGACTTACCAGATAGACCAATAGTAGAGAAGGCGAAAGAGATGGACGAGGAAACGAGTTGCCGAATCCTTTCTTATGTCTCTATGGAAGATTCTCCTGTGTAAGATTATTAAACCTAACAGCTCTAAATTCAGGTCTGAGATGCATTAAGAAATGCACAATTTTCCTTGTATCAAAGTGAGCTTTTATAAACTTCACTCAACAGTCTAAAGGGTTTTTCACCCATGTGTACTAACTCGTACTCAGTCCAAAGGTTAATGAACCCAGCATGGTATTCTTGAACATTCCTCTCCCCTTGATGGTATGAAAATATGTTAACTTCTATCTGATATTGTCTAGAGGTTCGAATGTTGGTATACCTTCTCAAGGTACTAATACATCTCATAAGCAGCCTGGTACCCTCTCATAGGGATGGCAATGTCAGTTTCAACAGACCTGAGAATCCATGATGCAATCTTTGCATTATCAACCTTCCATTGGTTTAGATCCTTAATGTCTGAGTCATCAGGTTTAGGAGTAGTTCCATCTAAATACCCCCAAAGACTTTTTGCCTCAACATGAAACTGAAAGTTGAACTTCCACAAGGCATAGTTCGATCCATTAAATTTGATGGGAAGGACATTCATACTTTCCAAAGCCATTAATAGTGAAACAAAAGTGCTGATTTTCAAATAAAAATATCAGGATTCAAATCAGAGAGGAAGAGAATGGAGTACCTTTTACTCGAGTGTCCAAAAAGGAAACTGTAACAGTAAATCGAACCAAGAGTGAGATGAAAACCCTTTTTAAACCAAACTGAACCCAACCAGGCTGAAAGAGATCACAAGAGCTCCTCTGGGCGATACTAGATCTGGAATTTCAAGTGGATCTGATGTCTCCAAGTGCAGATCTAAAAAAAGAATGAATCTGATGTCTCCAAGTGCAAACTCCCAGGTTTCAGGTCTGTCAAGGGCTGATCGAAACAGCCTTGAGAAGAAATATTCAGGGGCATAAAAAGGGTTCACAAGTACTGATGGGAAGACCCCTAGAGCAAAGAGAAACAGAGAACATAAGTGCAACTCAGTAGATCAGATCGTGACCTGCTTTGATACCATGTCAGAGACAGATCTGAAACAGTAAAACAGAGAGAAAATACAGAAGATTTGTGGGTGTGTCAAAAGTGAGGTCGACACCCAAGGAAAAGATATTTATATTAAAATGTAACAGGACTAAACTCAGTATACACGAAGGTAGTATCCATGAGAAACTAGAGTACAACAAAGAGTAAAGCTACAAAAAATAGCCTTCTTGGCTAAATCTCTTTATCTCTACAGATACCACCTTTTGGAGAAAAAGAAAAAGGATATTTAATGGAAAAAAGTGGGAGAATAGTATTATTTATGGTGAAAATGTTTATACATCCTCCTTTGGCTAGTATTTTTCGACTATACCTGATGTTGTAATAGAGGATGTTTACATTGTTCTGCTTTTGGTTTGCTTTTTATGTATGTGGTGGTTGATATTGGGATATTAACTACACTGCCTCTCTTTGTAACATTTTTTGTTTCATTCATGAAATTTATTTATTTTTTGTTATCAACAAAAAATGGGACCACTACAATAGAATTTCCGGTTCAATTATTCATGTGGATGTATAGAACCTATATGAGAATACAAGATTACAGGTATAACAAGGAAATGAAAATCTCAAAACCTAAAAATCAGCTAACCTATTTCATGCATCTTAAACATGGGTGACGTGGCACATAACATAGAACCTCTAAGTAGGATTTATATAACCAGTTTTGAATTTCTCCTCAAAGAGCCACTTTCCATTAGCTTAATGGCTGCAAATTGAATATATGGACTTAAAGGACCTATGGACTTCATGTTTTATGTTGTAAACTGTGCTTCATGTATGTTATTGTTTTCTCTATCATTATTGTACTACTTTCAGCCCACTAAATCATTTGTATACCGATTCCTATGGGTTTCTTATCAAAGAAAGTTCCTACTGTGGTCCTAGAAAATCTTATAATTGTTAAAACTCGTTATCTCAGTCAGAGTTTTATAAAATCTCCTAAATGGATGAAGTATCTCTTTCGGATGTGTCTCCAATTTTGGAACTTTATGGATTTTTCAGAGACACTTTCAGTAACTTCTAGAAATTAAAAGAACAATGATAAAAGGAAAAAAAAATCATGTGAGATATTAATTCACTATTAGAGAAACAGAAGAATACAAGTCCATCTAACATAGGCAACCTAATGTAGGACTGAATAGAACGGCCCTGAACTGAAATTTCAAATTGAAAATTCAGTTAGGTAGCTTTCTGTTCTAGAAAAAAAAAATATATCAAGGGATTTGGCCTGAAATGTTAAAAATTTGAGATTTTAACAAGAGAAAAAAAAAAGAAACTTGAAAAACATGAGTTATAGTGGAAACTTTGGGCATTAATTTTGTAGTCCTATTTGTATTGCAGTTATATGAAGGTTTAGTTAGATTAAGGATCTAAATGGTCTAGGAATAAGTTCCTAGGAGAACAACCAGGATTTTAGAGAGATAAGATAGAGAAAACTCAAAAGAAAAATTGGAAACTTCTGAAATTTCTCACTTGGCACTTAAATATATCCTTTAACAGTCCCAAACTTAAGTTATTATTTGATCTTACTTGCCTGCAATAACTGTTAATTAAATTCATAAGAAAAATTGGAATTTATGATTACAATATTTTTTCAAGAGTTATTTAGAATATTTATTCAATCTGATGGATATTCCAAACAAAGTTTTGATTACAATATTTTTTCAAGAGTTATTTAGAAGAGTTTGAGTGTCTAATTGCAACCTGAAAATTAAAGGACAAGGGAAATGGTTTTTTTATCGTGATTACATTTGTTTTGCTTAAAGATACTGGTTGATGCACGTTTTTTGAAATTTTCAAGTGTGTCCAGCATCAAGATTCATTGCACCTTGCACATGTTCAATGAAATTCTTGAAAGGCTACAGGTTTTATTAGGGGGAGTTTTCATAACGTATAAGGGCCATTTATTTTTAGTTGTTTTTATGTTCCATTGTGTTATTTAATATGTCAAAATCTTTGGTTGAGTGTCCCTCATATTTTCATAGTTGTGGTTTAGTCATTGTTAAATTGGTAGTGTACCTTTGTGGCTGGGAAATTTGCCAAGAGGTGGATTTGATGATTGGATCATTTCTTAGGAAAGATTCGTGAGCCTGTGAGTACCATCTAATAGTTAAAGGCTTGTCTTTCCATGGGTAAGAGCTAAAAACACCTCTATGAGTGTAAGCAAGCTGATTAAGGGACATTGTTTGGTGTAGTGGTAAAACTATGGGCTGACAAAGCATGATATCACAGGTTCAGATCCGAGAGTGACCACTTTATAATGCCAGAGTTCAGGTCTACCCAGTCCGCTCCTCCCAAGACCCCAGATAGTTGGGACCAATATTGGGTAATGGCCTTTAGTGTAACCAAGCTGATATAATTGAAACACAGCTGCAGCAGTCCTAAGTTAGTTCGAGATCTGTTCAAGAGACGAAAAGAAGAAAGAAGAAGACAAGAAGAAGAAGAGAGGGAGAGGAGAAGAAGGAATGAGAGAAAGAGAGAGCAGAATGAATTGGTTCTGCTGCTCCCTTCATTGGCTTTTATATTACTTGAGAAGAAGAAGATACAATGACAAAAATACCCCTATCGACTATGACAGAGAAAAAATAACTACAGCAGTCTGAAACAAAACAAATAAGGATGGAGAGCATATTTCTGCAGCTAACAAACATATAGAACCAACTAGGTATCCCTGTCTACATCTCTACACTTCCCCTCAAGTTGGGAATAGATATTGAGTATTCCCAACTTGCATAAATCTGTTTCCATCTTGACTTTAAGGACTGCCTTGGTGAAGAGATCAAGAAGCTGCATATCAGAGGCAATATATGGCAAGCACACTTCTTGGAAGGCTACTCTCTCCCTAGTAAAGTGTTGATCCACCTTAATGTGTTTCGTCCTATCCTGCTGTATTGCAATATTAATAGCAGCTTGATTGTCACAATACTGTGACAATCAAGTTCTTCAAATAAGGATCTCAGCCATAGAACTTCTGCCACTCCCTGAGTCATAGATTTGTGTTCTGCTTCAGCACTTGAACGAGCTACTACATTTTGTTTCTTACTTTTCCATTAAATCAAATTTCCTACAACAAAGGCACAGTACCCAAAGTGTTGGGGCCCCAGCCCATGTGAGACCGAAGGTCCATACCCCTAACCAGCACGGGGACCAGCCCACAGTGCCTATAAAGGCCCACGAGGAGCACAATATGCTGAAAGAAGCCAAATGCCTGCCCATTCGCTACATGTACACAAGGAAGACACGTCAGCCATGAACAGTCCCATGCACATGTTGTGATTTCCTTGTACACTATAAATATCTGAGAATAAACGAGTAGGGCAGACCTGGCTTAATCCATTTCTCTTCTTCTTTTCTTAGTAGGAGGCTAGGTCTCCCTTGAGGAGACCTCTGCGGTGGGCAGTATCCCATCAAGTTGGTATCAGAGCTGCCGGTGGTGAAGGATGACAAACACGAGATCCTCTGCAATGGAGGGATAAATCGATAAGATCGAAGAGCTTCACAAGGTGTTCGGGGAGCTGAAAGATTTGAAGGACTCCATCTCGGGGGGTATCTAGCCAGTTCTAGCGATCATCCCATTCCAACCTACGAGAAGGAGATAACGAAGGCTCTAGTTACTTCGGCCACTCACATGCTGGTTCTGGATTCGGGAGGATGGCCAAGTTGGTATTTCCCTCGTTCTCAGGTGAGGATCCCATCTCTTGGATATTTAGAGCCGAAAGATTTTTTGAGATTAATGAGATTCCTGGGCATCAGCATGTGTCAATGGCTTCGATCCATTTGGAGGGGGAGGCCATCCAGTGGCTCCAATGGTATCGACGCTCCAACCCCCAGATTGGGTGGGCAGAATTTACAGAGGACCTCTATCACCATTTCGGACCATTTGGGTTTGAAAACTTTGATGAAGCTCTATCGAGACTTAAACAATTGGGGACGGTGAGGGAGTACCAGAATGAATTTGAGAGGCTGGCTTCTCGAGTATATGGATGGCTTGAGTCGGCGTTGGTGGGAGCTTTTTTAGGGGGATTGAGGGATTAAATCTGGTATGAGGTGAAAGCTTTGCAACCGGTCACTGTAAATGCGGTGGCTCACTTGGCCCGCCTGCATGAAGAGAGGCTGAATAAACTCAGACGAGTGAATAAACCAGCTCTGACCGGGCCAATCATCAAGACTTCCCCGACCAAAACTGAACCGGGCCCTGCCAAACTGGTTAGACCGAATGGTTTACCCCTCAAGCGTCTCTCCTGGGCGGAGATGCAGTCACACCGCAAGCGTTGACTGTGCTATAACTGTAATGAAAAGTTCGGGCCCGGACATCATTGCAAGAGACCCCAACTGTTTCTATTAGAACCGGAGGATTCCGACGAGGAGGGCCCCACAATTGAAGAAGGGACCCCAGAAAATGAGGAAGAATCTATAGAGCAGGGGCCAGAGATTTCCCTCCATGCCCCGACTGGCTCGTCATCACCTCGAACCATGAGGCTAAGAGCAGTGATCGGGGGCAGCCCAGTGGCAATATTGGTGGATAGCAGGAGCTCTCTAAACTTTGTTTTAGAGCAGCTAGTTGACCAACTCCATTTAGCGGTGGAACCTATACCGGTTTTCTTAGTCCATGTAGCTAACAGACACAGGCTCAGTTGTGATGGGGTTTGTAAAACCGTGAAAATCAAGGTGCAAGGGCACTTACTCCAAGCTGATATCCACCCGTTGGAGTTAAGGGGTCCCGATGTGATTCTGGGCATCTAGTGGCTATGACAATTGGGCCCAGTAACCTGTGATTGTGCCCAACTAACCATGACTTTCACCATAGAAGGGCAGAAATGCACTCTTCGAGGCCTCGACCTAGGACCCCCATTGCAAGAAGAATTCGACCTTACAATCAAGCTGAGCCCCCATTTCTCCCCACTGGTCATTCTTTATTTGGGAGGAGGCCCAATGGGGCCCACACTTGACTACCCCTCTGGGTCTGTAGGCCTAGGAAGAGATCTCATGGAATTATCCAAATTACTGCAAGCTTACTAGGATGTCTTCGAAGAACCTGTGGAGCTTCCCCCGAAACGGGATCAAGACCATAAGATTCCCATATTACTAGGGGCGGGACCAGCCAATGTGAAGCCATACCATTATCCACATTTCCAGAAGTCTGGACTTGAAAATATTGTAGCTGATCTGAAGAAGAGGAGACTGATACAGCCTAGTTCCAGCCCATTCTCTTCACCTATCCTGCTGGTAAAAAAGAAAGATGGCACATGGAGATTTTGTGTTGACTACCGAGCCTTGAACCGTATCACAGTAAAAGACAAATTTCCCATACCAGTGATTAACGAGCTATTGGAAGAGTTAGGAGCTGCAACGGTGTTTTCCAAACTAAACTTGAGGGTTGGATACCACCAGATCTGGGTCCACCCGGAGGATGTGCCGAAGACGACATTCCGGACTCACGACAGGCACTATGAATTCTTGGTTATGCCCTTCGGGCTGACCAATGCTCCATCCACTTTTCAAGCTTTGATGAATGATATATTTCAGCCCTACCTCAGGCGGTTCATTCTGGTATTTTTCGATGACATACTGGTTTATAGTGACAGTTGGGATGCCCATCTACAGCATCTGAAAACTACCTTGGAGATCCTGAGGCAACATCGGCTCTACGCCAAGAAAGACAAATGTCTATTCAGCCAGACAGAGGTGCACTACCTCGGCCATATTTTCTCTCAAGGCCAGGTTAGAGCTGATCCTGAGAAAATTGTAGTCGTGGTTAATTGGCCCATTCCAGACTCCATATGGTCCCTTAGGGGGTTCTTGGGCCTAACCGGTTACTATAGACAGTTCATAAAAAATTACGGCCTGATAGTTGGCCCCTTGACCCAACTGCTCAAAAAGAATGCCTTTAATTGGAATGACCAAGCCCAAGCTGAATTCTAGGACCTCAAATAGGCCTTCTCCACTGGTGTCGCTGGAAGCGCGTTGTTAAACACTTTGGAACACCAGTTTAAACATTTATAATTTTATTCCGATTCTCAAACAACTACTAACGCAGTAAAGTGATGAGAACGGCTCGTATCCATAGGGAAGCAGGGGAAAAATAATTACGTACTTAGATCCGGGAGAGAGAACACAAAGGGGGCTTGCAGAAATATAAAATTGATTAATTAAAAAAATGGAATTCATTAAAATCAAATTTGAACAGTATTGAGAATAACAAGTGCATAAAAATAAATAAATAACAAAAACAAATAAATAAAAGGAACGAAATAAAAATGTCTGAGAATCCGATTAGAGGTAGCAGTCTCCGGATCTCTCCTTCGAACTCAAACTTCTGGACGTCGGCCTTCTGTCTTACCTGGCCGAATTTCAGATATGCAGAAAAGAAATGAAGTACAAATTAAATCTAATAAAAGAAAAATTTGCAAGAAGGAAAAATGAATTGGAAATTAAAGAACAGAAAGTAATTCTAAAACTGAAGAAAAAATGGTTGGGATTCAAATCAAGAGGTGCAGTAGTGGTGTTGGCGAACTGCAAGTAGGAACCCCTCCTCTTTCTTGGGCGTCCTCTTCTTCCTCTACCCTTGAACTTCTCAAGATCAGCCTTCCTTCTTACCTGGGTGAATTGACCAACCCCTTCTACAGGGCCCCCGGGACCCTTTTTATAGAGAAGGGTGGACAACTAGAAATAGGGAGAAAGATGGGGGGTGGCAACTAGGATTTAACAAAGTTAGGGATGCCCTAGGGTTTCTAATGGATGGCTAAGATGGTTTTGGGGTGATCCTATGGATGAGAATGGAAGGAGAAGGCACCCAATATTATTTAGGGCTGAGATTTGGGTGCCTAGAAATGTAGGGTGTAGATTAGAACATCTAGGGTTGAAGGGTTAAGATTAAAAGAATAGGTGGCGCCCTAGATTGAATGGTTGGGATATAAGATGGAGGGAGTGGCTGAGATTTAATGGTAGGGGAGCTGAATGGTGAAGATTAGCAGAGTAGGTGGTGCCCTAGGTTTTAAACGCTACCAAGGAGAGCCATAAAATGGATGGTGGAGATTAGAAGGAGTGGATGCTAGAGATAACATAGCTGGGGCAGCTAGGGTTAGCTTAGGAGGAAAAGAATGGATCAGTCTTGAACCCTAAACCAGACCAGATCTGAAACCAAAAGGTAGGAGAGGGAAATACCTGATAGGGAGTAGCAGTAACTCCCAATGAAGGTGTTCACGCCCAAGGAAAACGTTGAAGACTACTCCCACTGAAGATGACACAGCGTAGGGTGGAGCAGAATCAGCAGGTAGTTCTTCAGCAAGAACCGAACTCTTTAGCAAGAATTCGATGGAGGGTGAGTGAGCACGACTTCAGATCAGTTTTCCACCAAAAACTGATATCAAGAACCTTTCTTGATCGTTCCTATAGGTGGAGATCAAACTGGCAATGGCGGCAGCAACAGGAGGAGGCAAGAGCAGAAGATGGTGTCAGTCCAACTACAGTTGTCTTCTCTCTTGTATCAGTAATCTGATTGGATGATTTGGGGTCCGCCCTCCTCCTCTATTTATAGCCTTAAAGAGAGGTTCTTCTAATCTCATTAGGAGTTTCCTAATCCAAATCTTGTATTTGCGTGTGGACTCTCTTTAAGAGATAAGGATAATCCCTTATCTTATCTGCAGATAAAGATTAGCCCTCCTAATCTTATTAAGAGTTTCCTAATCCAAATCTTTATTTGGATCCGGACTCTCTAAGTGGATAGGGACAACTCCTTAACCTATCTGTTGATCTAAATCTCAGAACCGCCCCTCTTTAACTAATCAAATTAAAAACCATTTCGAATTAGGCTTTAGGCCCATTAAGTCCATGTGCTCACTTATCTTCCAAACTGTTGTCAGTTGGGTATCCTTGTATGGCGTGGGACCCAAACATTGATCTACACATCAGCCACATGGGTTCAGCCTAGCCTCTGTTACAAGGCCTAGCCGAATTCACTATAAGAGACAGTGAACCCCTGAGCTCATCACCATGGGCTCTTAATGGGCCCAACACTTACACTAAGTGGTCCTTGGGTTATGCCAACTTATAAAAACCCAAGGACTATGGGCAGATGCAAGATTAGCCCATCAGGTATTACCCTCAATGGTCTTACACTTAACCATTCAGCCCATAATGATCAAACACTGCCCGACAAGGGAGGACCTCTCCCTCGGCTGCAAGGTACAGTGCTGCACTCTCTACTCACATGGATCCCGAGAATTAAAACCTTTTGCAAACATTTTGAAACCATAATATATATATATATATATGTATATCTCTATATAAATATATTTTGCAAAACAAATTTCAACGGTTGAAATCGGCTGTCGGAAGCTTTGGTTTCCATCAGAGAGAGTGCATCCCCGATCATTCACTTTGTCCGACAAAGGGGTTGATCCTGTCACTATGATCACCCACTCAAATGAATTCTCGGACTGTCCCAACATACCCAGGTTTTGACCCCCTCTAAGGATCTCACTGATTGGCATATCAAAGACGGCCCAATCCGACACCTAGTGCAGTATCATAATCGAGTCTAGGGGTCAGGTGTAACATTCCAGTTTTGCCCATCTATCTCCAAGGTCCAGGGCAACACTGGAATTCTAGTCCGGTTCAGGGTTTCAAGAAAACCCACACTGCATGTACCTCAAGTCTCACCCTGGCAGCTGAGACAAGCCACCCCAACCAACTTGGCGGCACATCAGTGTCAGCCTTGGCAGGACAAATCTCCCCAGATCTATCCAACGGCTGTGAAGATTCTAAACTAACACGAGTCTCATATGTGTCCAATTTAAGGGTATTACACAGAAACACACCATAATAACATGAATCAAATATGTACTTTATTCATTTACATTAAATGTCATAAGGTACATCATTCTGATTGGAGCTAAGGGCATACACTGTCTAACAACTCCCACTTGCACTTAGGTCCAATCTGGTATAAGTCGGAGTCCCATACTTTCCATGTATTTTTCAAACACTTTCTGTGTTAGCGGCTTCGTCAATGGGTCTGCTACATTTTCCGCTGATGCTACCTTCTGAATTAGGACGTCCCCTCTTCCAACTATCTTCCGCAGTACGTTGTACTTCCTCTCGATGTGCTTCGACTTCAAATAGGCTCGTGGCTCCTTAGCCTGAGCGATAGCTCCAGTGTTGTCACACAACTGTGGAATGAGTGATGTGCTGGATGGAACTACTCCCAATTCATGAATAAACTTCTTCATCCATACGGCTTCTTTGGCAGCTTCACTTGCGGCAATGTATTCGGCTTCGGTTGTGGAATCCGCTGTGGACCCCTATTTGCTGCTTTTCCAGCAAACAACTCACGACCCTATCGTGAAAACATACCCAGATGTAGACTTTCTATCATCTGGATCTAATTGGAACTCGACATCAGTATACCCCTAGATCTGTAGTGAACAACCTTCGAATACTAGACAAAACTCTTTTGTCCTTCGAAGGTACTTGAGTATGTTTTTCACAGCAGTCCAATGCTCCTGTTCTGGGTTGGCCTGAAATCTGCTTACTACACTCATTGCGATGTTAGGACGAGCGCACAACATGGCATACATGATGCTCCCCACGGCTAAGGCATAGGGAACGTCCTTCATGCCCTCAATCTCCTCGGGAGTCTTGGGAGACATGCCCTTGGAGAGAGTGACTCCATGCCTGAAAGGAACATTTCCTTTCTTAGAGTTCTTCATGCTGTATCTTTTGACTATCTTGTCAATATAAGTAGATTGGGATAATCCTATTATCCTCTTCGATCTATCTCTATAGAGTCGAAGACCTAGTATATAGGAGGCTTCTCCAAGATCTTTCAAGAAGAATTGTTGTGAAAGCCATACTTTCACCGTAGTCAACATTCCTACATCATTCCCAATGAGTAGAATCTCATTTACATTCAGAACCAGGAACGTAACCTTATCCCCACTGGATTTCCTGTAAACACAGGGCTCATCCGGGTTTCGCTTAAAGTCAAACCTTTTGACAGTAGAGTCAAACCGGATGTTCCAACTCCTAGAAGCTTGCTTAAGTCCATATATGGATCTATTTAATTTACATACAATGTGTTCCTGACCCGCAGCTATGAAACCTTGCGGTTCAAGCATGTAGATATCTTCAATAAGATCTCCATTCAGGAACGTAGTTTTGACATCCATTTGCCAAATCTCGTAATCATGGTATGCTGCTACAGCTAGCAGGATCCTAATGGATTTAAGCATGGCCACTGGCGAAAAGGTTTCTTCATAATCAATTCCCTCTTTCTGAGTATACCCTTTCGCCACAAGACAAGCCTTGTAGGTCTCAACCTTACCATCGGGGCCCTTCTTCCTCTTATAGATCCATTTGCAACCGATTGCTTTTACCCCAGGGGGCGGATCTACTAGAGTCCAGACTCCATTGGTCTCCATTGAGTCCATCTCATCTCTCATGGCATCTACCCACTTCAAGGAATCTATGTCCAACATAGCTTCCGTATAAGTCACGGGATCCTCCTCAATGATCGTGGCTTCCACCAAGTAACTATCCTGGTCATAGCCGAAACGAACTGGAGGCCTGGAAACCTAGGTAGATCTTTTAGGTTGGTCATTACCTAGAGCTTGTGGGACACCTTCCACTACCCCTGAGCTCTCCTCATCAAGAACAACTTCTTGACGATGATTGTTCAGGATGTAATCATCTTCCAAGAAATGGGCATTTCGGCTACAGAATACCTTCTGTTCTCCTGGGTCATAGAATAGGTAACCCATAGGGCCTTTGGGGTAGCCTATGAATAGGCAACGACTGGTCTTGGATTCCAATTTGTCCGCATTCGTTCTTTTAACATGTGCCGGACAACCCCAAATCTTGAAGTGTCTCACACTTGGTTTCTTACCGGTCCAAAGCTCATAGGGAATCTTCGGAACTGATTTGGTTGGAACCCGATTTAGCACGTATATCGCAGTCTCCAATGCGTAACCCCAAAAGGATGTGGGTAACTCTGAGTGTACGAGAAGTGATCGGACCATATCCAATAAATTCCGGTTCCTCCTCTCTGACAAATCGTTTAGTTGTTGTGTAGCAGGAGGAGCTAGTTGTGATACTATCCCATTGACCTTTAAGTAATCCCTGAATTCGTCAGAGAGATACTCACCACCTCGATCCGATCGAAGGGTCTTAATTTCTCTCCCTAACTGTTTCTCGACCTCTTGTCTGAACTCCTTGAACTTTTCAAAGGATTCAAACTTGTGTCTCATTAGGTACATGTAACCATACCGAGAGTAATCATCAGTAAATGTTATAAAGTAAACGTGTTGGTTACATGTCCTAACACTCATGGGACCACATACATCACTATGTATAAGGTCAAGCGTCCCTGTACATCTTTCAGGCTTACCGTTAAATGGCCATTTTGTCATCTTACCCTGAAGGCAAGGTTCACAGGTTGGAAGATCTTCTACAGTTTGAAAATCCAAAGGACCATCCTTTACCAACTTTGTGATACGATCTATGTTGATGTGGCCAAGTCGGTAATGTGATGCGTATTTGCTACACTAGCAAGTGCACTAGCCGCACAAGTAATAGAGTGATGAATAGAGTATTGTTTCCCACGAGGACTTATGCAGCAACTACTAGTAGTATATCAACCTTCTATTATCTGATAAACTGAAATGTATATCTAACCTACAACTGAATTCCTAACTAACAAATTATCTCTAAGGAATTGGATCAAACACCTTGCATGCAAGTTGAGAAGACAAGCTAAATATGCACAGAATTGATTCAGCAATTAATTCTCTAGGCCATTCGATTAGATTAGGATTCCGCCTTGGTTTGGTGAAACCCCAAGGCAATGAATAGCCTCTCTCAAGCGCATGTTCATTCTATGCATGAGTGATGATTCTTATATCTCTATCAAGAATCTAATCCCCATGCATGCATTAAGATCTATAAATTGTAGGGCATCATTTCAGATTGAATGAACACCAACCGAATTGTGCAAGTTATCTCTAACCTTGCACTCGATTCGGTTCTTGATTAGCAGATCTGAATTTCTAGACTCTTTCTCAAGCAATCTAGAAACTCCAAGAATCAAGAACTATTCGGCCAAACAGAATTAAGATTGCCTAAATTCTTTCTCAAGCAATTCAGACATTACAAGAATCAAGATCAATTTGGCTAGCTGTTCTACAATTAAAATCCTAATCAAGAAACATCAAGATTGCTTCTAATCCATGTGAATGAATCTAGAAAACTAATTATAGATCTGAAATTACAAGAATCATGCTCAATTACATCAAGAAAGATGAATTAATGGAGAAAACAACATGAAACCCTAGCTGATTTCAATTACCAATGGCGCAGAATTCAAGGAAGAAGACAACCTAGATTGATCTCCTCCAATGGCTTCTTCTCCCAAATTCGAATTCAGCTTCTTCTCCTCTTGAAGTTTCTTGAATCTTCTCCTTTCTTCTCTCTTGCGCACCTCTCTCTCTCTTCTCCCTCCAAGATTTCGAGCCAAATGTCAAGAAGTCAAGGAGAGTTTGAAACCAAGGTATTCGAACCCCAAGGTGTTGAACCCTTTTTCCCTCCAAGATTTCTCCTTATATAGTTTTTCCTTCAGCTCTCCCTCTCTTCTAGAAAGTTTGCCACCTTTAGCAGCTCCTTGGGCTGCACTTTGGGCTGCTCTTGAGCTGCAAATGGGCCTCCTCCTTGCTGGGCCGAATAGGCTCCCTTGGAAGGCTGTGGCTGGGCTCTCTCTTTGGGCTCTCCCAATGAGTGCAGCATGGGCTTAATGGGCCGAGTAGCCCTCTTTTGACCTCTCGGCTGGGCCCTTGTTCCAGTTGGGCTGAAGTGCTTCTAATGTAGCTCTTTTTTCTTGGTTTTATGCTCTTTTTCTCCTAAGCTGGTCTCCCTTGATAATTTCCTGAAATTAAGCTAAATTGGGGTAAGAAAGTACACAAATCAGCATCAAAACCATGCATAAAACCTCAGAAATTATGTGTATATTGTGCACACATCATAATGCCACAGGCACGTGGGATTAACTGTATCACGGGTTCTTTTCTTGGGGATGTCACCCGACGTAGTTTTGGTTATATTAGTTTCCGGAGAAGGATGGAGAACATAGAGACTATTCTCAAGTTTTCCGTATGCGAGGAATTTGTTATTTCTTTTAATAGTAATCGTATTACTAAAGAAAAACAGAATATCCATCCGCACACAGTTTTGAAATAGAAATCAAATTTCTTCTCAAATTTTGTACATAAAGACAATCTTTCAATACAATTGTTCCTTCTTTGAAAATTAACTCTACAGTTCCTATAGTTGTAGCTGCAGCATTTGCAGAAGTCCCCAAGTAAAGAGTTATTTTTCCGTCACTCAGTCTTCTGCTTATCCTGAACCCCTGCAGTGAGTTACACGCATGAGTCGAAGCCCTGGAGTCAATACACTAGGAAGCAGAAGTTACCAACAAATTGGTTTCTATGACACAGGATTCGAAATTACCTTGTCTCTTGGATTCCAGGTACTGAGGACAGTTCCTCTTCCAGTGGCCTGCCTGCTTGCAGAAGTGACAAGCATCTGATGCTTTGTCCTTCTTCTGCTTCTTGGACTTTGCAGCTTTCTTCAGAGGCTTTCTCTTTGCCTTCCTCTTGTTCTTGTTTGATTTGCCTGCTTCAACAAGCATGGCAATAGGCTCATCCTTCTTAATCAATTCTTCGGCCCTCTACAACATATTGTTGAGTTCCTGGATGCTAACATTTAGCTTGTTCATGTTATAGTTCATGATGAACTAATTGAAGGAAGGAGGCAAAGAATTTAGGATGGTGTCAACCTTCGTGACATGGTCAAGCCCGGATCCAAGGGCCTCAAGTTCATTAATATAACCCATCATCTTGAGACAATGGTCATGAACCTGTTGGTTCTTGGACATCTGCACGGTCATGAACTGCTTCAAAACCTTCTGCCGAGTAGAACGGTTCTGCTCTTTGTACATCGTCCTTAGACTATCCAAGATATCCTTGGACAATTCGATCTGATTGAATTGTCGTTGTATCGGATTATCCAAGGAGGCTATGATGTAGTAGTGGGCTAGGGAATTTTTCTCTTCCCATTCCTGGTAGTCCCTCCTACGGGCCTCAGAAGCCCTATCATCCGGACGTTCCGGGGCAGGATTCTTAGCTACTTTGTCCAACTTCTCTGAAGTGAGGACCAACATAAGGTTACGGTACCAGTCAGCATAGTTTGGGCTCTTAAGTTTGTTGTCGTCCAACAGTTTAGCGAATTGTCCGTTTGCCATTTCTGATAAAAAGCAAATATTAGTCCACAACCTAATTTGATTCATGTTATCTACATAGATATGGCTTTTAATCTATGTTCCATTTCCATTTATTCATCTCCGAGATTTCCCTCCTATCTTAGTGACGGAGACTGCGAATTATGTCTCTGGAAATATGGGAAATCACATAGGGTGCATGGAGCCAACTGTTTCAGCTGCATAACCCCACCACCTTTCTGTAAAGGATCATATCCACTCATCTTATGAGCTTTCCCTTTGGCCTCTGTCAAATAAGGTTCATTGTCATTTTAGGTTAAACCTTTTTGTCTAGTGAGTGCTCACCCATCATATTCTTGAACGCCAAAGTACCGTGAGAGAGTCTTCCATTTTAGGATAGACCCCTCCCACATCGGTATATGACGCCCCTATTCCAGCAGCAAATGGATAGCCCAATTTTATGGTGCGTTTCTTCCTTACTGAATGACCTATCTTCATGCTAATGATGGAAGGCCTTTAGAGAGTTCATCATATGAATCTCCCTATCACATGCACCCATATTTCAGGAGGGAACAAAATTATTCCACCCTAGTTTAATTTAGGTCAAACCAAAGTGGCTCCCACTGACTTTCACAAAGCCAGATTTTGTTGGGCCCTAAACGGCTAGGGTTTCGCACGGTTCCTCTTGGGGAGGTGTGGGGCCCACCACGAAGGGAGATCATCCAATGATCTTAAGGACACCATGGTAATGATGTGCATTCAGCCATGGTGTGCGCAAGAGCCACTATTGTATCAGCATGGGCCAAGTACTTATGGCCCATGAACGTTGCACATCACACATCCATACTTCACATGCAGGGATAAAATTGATCCAATCAATTAATATCTGTAAAACCCATTATTAAAGCCCATAATAATCCATAATATTACTAATTAATATTATTTAGGTATATGGGCTGAATAGCAAAGAGCAGTTTGGCCCATATTGCTTTTATGCAGTCACTGGGCTTAAGCAGTTTTAACACTTTAAAATTGGGTTTTACAGGTGTGGGCCGAATTAGATCTTGCAATTAAACATCAAATCCTGGGCCCAAGAATGAAAAATTAGGGCTGAGAACAGCCCCCGTCAAACCACAGATTCTGTCCAACTAGTTTGGTCCAATTTGGTTCGAATGGGTTTAGGGTTTGATTTTTAATTCAAGAATTAATTCAAGATTATGATCTGAAATTAAATTACTGATAATAGACAATCAAGAATCAGTACAAGGGCTGTTTGTAGATCTGCTACGCTGCAAAACAAAGGTTAGTTCGCAGCTTGCAGTTTCTCAAACTGCAAATCGCAGATGGGCGAACCCTAATCTGCGAAAATCCCTCCTTCTGCGCAATTAGCTTCGATCTTGATTGAAATAAAGTATAAAAACCCTAATTTTCTATAAATATTACATCAAATCGAATTCTTATACATTCAGTCTTAAAATTAAAAAAGATTAATTACAGACAAGAATGTAAAAGAACTGGAAAGCGCAGATTTCTTGCGCCATTAAAGACTTCGATCTCCACCGTACGAACAACCCATAAATCAAGAAAAATATAAAGAACCATTCTAAATATAATTCAGATTTATAAAGATTTAATTTCAGATCAATAGCCCTTAATCTGGGAACCGATTTCCCAGAAAAACTCTTATCTGCGCAAATCGGGTAGAACAGCTTCTGCCCAGTTGCGCAGTTCCAGATTTGGTCTATTTCGGTTCAAGATTTGAACCTGGCTCTGATACCACTGAAGGGATGAGAGATCCATCAAATGGATGGCCGAACCCTGCAGGTAGGTTGGGCGAAATTTCAAAATTTCTCTCTCCCATGTGAGAATCATATTCCCTGTTTTAGAAAACTGCATTTTCAAGGATCAATCTTGAACCCTAAACCAGACCAGATCTGAAACCAAAAGGTAGGAGAGGGATATACCTGATACGGAGTAGCAGTAACTCCCAACAAAGGTGTTCACGCCCAAGGAAAACGCTGAAGATGACACAGCGTAGGGTGGTGCAGAATCAGTAGGTGGTTCTTCAGCAAGAATCGAACTCTTCAACAAGAATTCGATGGAGGGTGAGTGAGCACGACTTCAAATCAGTTTTTCACCAAAAACTGATATCAAGAACCTTTCTTAATCGCTCCTACAGGTGGAGATCAAACTGGCAATGGCGGCAGCAACAGGAGGAGGCAAGAGCAGAAGATGGCGTCAGTCCAACTACAGTTGTCTTCTCTCTTGTATCAGTAATCTGATTGGATGATTTGGGGTCCGCCCTCCTCCCCTATTTATAGACTTAAAGAGAGGTTCTCCTAATCCCATTAGGAGTTTCCTAATCCAAATCTTGTATTTGGGTGTGGACTCTCTTTAAGAGATAAGGATAATCCCTTATCTTATTTGCAGATAAAGATTAGCCCTCCTAATCTTATTAGGAGTTTCCTAATCCAAATCTTTATTTGGATCCGGACTCTCTGAGTGGATAGGGACAACTCCTTATCCTATCTGCTGATCTAAATCCCAGAACCGCCCCTCTTTAATTAATCATATTAAACCAGTTCGAATTGGGCTTTAGGCCCATTAAGTCCATGTGCTCACTTATCTTCCAAATTGCTGCTCAGTTGGGTATCCTTGTATAGCGTGGGACCCAAACATTGATCTACACATCAGCCACATGGGTTCAGCCTAGCCTCTGTTACAAGGCCTGGCCGAATTCACTGTAAGAGATAGTGAACCCCTGAGCCCATCACCATGGGCTCTTAATGGGCCCAACACTTACACTAAGTGGTCCTTGGGTCAAGCTACCTTATAAAAACCCATGGACTATGGGCAGATGCAAAATTAGCCCATCAAGTATTACCCTCAATGGTCTTACACTTAACCTTTCAGCCCATAATGATCAAACACTACCCGACAAGAGAGGACCTCTCCCTCGGCTGCATGGTACAGTGCTGCACTCTTTACTCATATGAATCTCGGGAATTAAAACATTTTGCGAACATTTTGAAACCATAATATATATGTATATCTCTATATAAATATATTTTGCAAATCAAATTTCAACGGTTGAAATCGGTTGCCGGTAGCTTTGGTTTCCATCAGAGAGAGTGCATCTCTGATCATTCACTTTGTCCAACAAAGGGGCTGATCCTGTCACTATGATCACCCACTCAGATGAATTCTCGGACTGTCCCAACATACCCAGGTTTTGACCCCCTTTAAGGATCTCACTGATTGGCATATTAAAGGCAGTTCAATCCGACACATAATGCAGTATCATAATCGAGTCTAGGGGTCAGGTGTAACATTCCAGTTTTGCCCATCTATCTCCAAGGTCCAGGGCAACATTGGAATTCTGGTCCAGTTTAGGGTTTCAAGAAAACCCACACTACATGTACCTCAAGTCAAACCCTGGCAGCTGAGACAAGCCACCCCAACCAACTTGGCGGCACATCAGTGTTAGCCTTGGCAGGGCAAATCTCCCCAGATCTATACAACGGTTGTGAAGATTCTAAACTAACACGAGTCTCATATGTGTCCAGTTTAAGAGTATTACACAGAAACACACCATAATAACATGAATCAAATTTGTACTTTATTCATTTACATTTAATGTCATTTGGTACATCATTCTAATTGGAGCAAAGAGCATAACTACCTTACATTATCCCCCTTTTTTTTTGCAACACTGTTCAGGGTAGTCCACTGTCTCTTAACAATTTGAAGAATTTTGTCTAATTTCTCAATCTTTCTCTTCCTATCTTGACAGGGGCAAACTTGGGAGTATTTTTCAATTTCCAAACGGTTTCGTCAATATTCAAACAAGACCAATTTTGACTCCTATCACTTGCTACCAATTTCTACAAAATTCAATATTCTTTCATCAGTTTCCTTAACTTTTTCTGTTTGGGAATCTCTTTTAGTGGAAAATTTTAAAAATTTCAGTGAAATTTTAATTCTCCATCTTTAAAGGCTTAGTTTCACAATTTTTTTTTTCAATTTTTCTCTCTCTTTCTTCACTCCCAACTTAAATGCCATTGTCCCTAATGGCATGACTAGAATGATGCAAAGAAGATTTGGGCCAAAGGGAACAACGAGTAGGGCTTTCCTGAGGGGTTCAAGGTATGCCACCTAGTCTTGAATCAAGAAAGTGAAGAAACTCTTATCCTAAAACTAACTAAAAATTACGTTGGGTTGCCTCCCAACCAGCGCTAAGTTTAACGTCTTCAGCCGGACATATTCAAGCACTTTTTCCATCTACAGTCTCTGACTCACTTTCATCTTCCAACAGACAAGGCTCAAACTGGGCTAACCAAGGGGTAAACAGGTCATTTAAAAAGTTATCCACTATATATACCTTGAACTCATCTTCCCCTAGGTTTGGATACTTGGGGGCACTACAAACGTTTAACTGGACTTTCTGCTTCCCTAATGAAGTGTTCATTTCTCCCGATTTACGGTTGATGTTTTTATTGGCCGTTGCTAGAAATGGACATCTTAAGATTATCGGGTTATGGTTCAGCTCCTTGATTGGGGTCATGTCTAGGATAAAATCCAATGGGAAGTGACAACCCTCTACCTTGACCATGCCATCCTCAATAACACTTTAAGGAGTGTTGACTGACCAATCAATGAGTTGTAGAATTGTCGGGGTTGATTTTAACTTGCCAATCCTGAACCTATCATAAATGGATGGAAGCGGAGTCATACTGGCCCTAAAATCCACTAGTGTCCGATCAAAGGTGATTCCAGTGATGACACAGCTTATGAGAGGAGCACTAACATCTACCAAGAGCATTATTCTTTGTGGGGCCGATCGTGGCTCTATCATTTGAGTACACAACTCTTTTAAAAACTTGGCATAGGCCGGGACATGTTGGATCGCATTAAGGGGAGGGATGTTAATATGGACTTCCTGGCTCTCCTCGTTGTGAGTTTCTTTGTTCTTTAGCACTGGTCCGACTGTGAGTTCTAAAACTGAAGAAAAAATGATTGGGATTCAAATCCAGAGGTGGCAGTAGTGGTGTTGGCGAACTGCAAGTAGGAACCCCTCCTCTTGCCTTGGCGTCCTCCTCTTCCTCTACCCTTGAACTTCTCAAGATCAGCCTTCCTTCTTACCTAGGTGAATTGACCAACCCCTTCTATAGGTCCCCTGGGACCCTTTTTATAGAGAAGGGTGGACAACTAGAAATAGGGAGAAAGATGGGGGGCAGCAACTGGGATTTAGCAAAGTTACGGATGCCCTAGGGTTTCTAATGGATGGCTAAGATGGTTTTGGGGTGATCCTATGGCTGAGAATGGAAGGAGAGGGCGCCTAGTATTATGTAGGGCTGAGATTTGGGCGCCCAGAAATGGATGGTGTAGATTAGAACATCTAGGGTTGAAGGGTTAAGATTAAAAGAAAAGGTAGCACCCTAGATTGAATGGTTGGTGTAATCTGAAGTGCTATACTCGAAGTAGCAAGAAAGAAAAGAGAATGACAGAAAAGAATAGAATGTCGAACTGTACTAGCCAGTCGACCAGTTCTTTATTTATAGATGAATATAGTACAAGGTACAAGAAATTACTGGGATGCCCCTGATTAGTGATGGGACACCCAGATGACTTAAATCATTAAACAGGATTAGGCCCATTAACACAAGCCCAGTTACAAGATAAGTTAAACATAAGAATGGGCTAATAAGAACACTTATCAGCCGAACATAACTCTAACATTCTAACACTCCCCCTCAAGCTAAGCATAGATATCAATCATGTTTAGCTTGCCAAGTATGTCCCTGAACTTCGTTGATGCCAGCCCTTTAGTTAATACATCCGCAATCTGCATCTCTGATGGAGTATAAGGCACACAGAGTTCTCCTGAAATAATTCTCTCTCTGACAAAGTGTCGATCAATTTCAATATGTTTTGTCCTGTCATGCTGCACAGGATTGTTGGCAATGTTGATAGCAGCTTTATTATCACAGTACAGCTTGAGAGGACTATCTGTCTTGATACCAAGCTCATTAAGGAGAGTCCTGAGCCATAAGAGTTCAGCAACCCCGTGTGCCATAGCTCGGTATTCTGCTTCTACACTTGATCTAGCCACAACATTCTGCTTCTTACTGCGTCATGTGACTAGGTTTCCTCCCAAGAATGTACAGTAACCTGAGGTTGATTTTCTGTCTCCAACAGACCCAGCCCAATCAGCATCAGTGTAGGCTTCAATTTCAAGTCTGCTGTTTTTTCTGAATAAAATTCCTTTCCCTGGGCAAGTCTTCAAGTATCTGAGGATTCTTTCCACTGCTCTCATATGAGGGGTCTTTGGTGAGTGCATGAATTGACTGACAACATGTACTGCATAGGCAATGTCTGGCCGAGTAAGGGATAAGTATATCAGTTTTCCTACCAATTTTTGGTACCTTTCCTTATCACAGTATTCCTCACCCATTGATTCTTGTAATCCATGGCTTGGTTCTATTGGAGTGTCTGCTGGCCTGCACCCCATCATGCCTGTTTCCTCTAGGAGATCTAGCACATACTTTCTTTGACATATGTAGATTCCTTCTCTTGATCTAGCAACTTCAATTCCAAGAAAGTATCTCAGATTTCCCAGGTCTTTGATCTCAAATTCTGAAGCTAAGAACTCCTTCAGCCTCTTCATCTCTCTCACATCATTTCCAGTAATCACCATATCATCCACATACACAATGAGTGCTGTAAGTTTGTCATCCTGTCTCCTTGTAAACAATGTATGATCTGGACTGCTCTGAGTGTACCCTACTTTCTTCATGGCCAAACAAAGTCTCTCAAACCATGCCCGGGGAGATTGCTTCAAACCATATAATGCTTTCCTTAGTTTGCATACCTTCTTTCCAACATCATATCCAAGTGGGGGTTCCATGAACACCTCTTCATGAAGATCACCATTTAGGAAGGCATTCTTCACATCCAGCTGATGAAGTTCCCAAGAGAATTTTGCTGCTAGTGACAGTAGAACCCTGATTGTGTTGAGCTTTTCTACTGGGGCAAAGGTTTCCTTGTAGTCAATTCCTTCCTTTTGTGTAAACCCCTTTGCCACGAGTCTGGCCTTGTACCTCTCAACTGACCCATCTTCCCTGTGCTTTACTGTGAATACCCACTTGCACCCAACAGTGCCTTTCCCTTCTGGCAGGTCCACCAATTCCCATGTCCTTGCTTTCATTAGGGCTTTCATCTCCTCATTCATGGCTTCTTTCCACCTTGGATCAGATGCCGCCTCTGAATACCTGGAAGGGACACATACAGAGGAAAGAGCAGACACAAAGGAATGATAGGCAGGGGATAAGTGTGAGTAAAAAACATAATCGGCTATGGGATGCCGAGTGGTACAAGAACGAACAGGCTTACGGAGAGCAATAGGAAGATCCAAATCTGAATTGAGTGAATCAGAATTACCTTGGATTGCAGAGACAGATTGATCTGAGTTCAACTGGTTGCAATCATGAGGTTGAGGGGCCTTCTTCCTTCTACTGTATGTAAGTATCTCTTTCTCTTGTTTACTGGAACCTTCAGAAGTATCAGCCGAATCTGGAGAAGCAACTGGCACAGTGGAAGTCTCACTAGGTTGACCCGGAATGTTGTAGCTAGTAGTAGTGGAAGGTGCTGAAATGGGAACAAAAAAGAAGGGAGAATGAGAATCCTCTTCCAACCCACTACTCTCCCCCTGAAGAGGATTCTGAGAAGACCCGAAATAGGATTGAGACTCAAAAAAGGCTACATCCCTGGTGACATATTTTTTCTTGGAGATAGGATCATAACACTTATACCCCTTCTGTGTAGGAGAGTACCCCAAAAATATTCCCTTTGTAGCCTTAGGATCCAGCTTGGTCTTCTTTGGATCTTTCACATGTATGAAGCATGTACAACCAAAAACCCGCGGGGGAAGAGGAAATTCTGGAAGAGTGGGACACAAAACAGAGAAAGGGGTCTTCATACCCAGTACCTTAGATGGCATCCGATTTATCAGGTATGATGCAGTGAGAACAGCTTGAGACCAATATTGCTTGGGCACATTGTGCTAGAAAAGAAGGGCTCGAGCTGTCTCCAATAGATGTCTGTTCTTGCGCTCAGCGACCCCATTTTGCTGAGGAGTGTAAGCACACGATGATTGATGTAACATGCCTGCATCTTCCATGAATGAGTTCAGGGATCTTTCAAAGTATTCAGCTGGATTGTCTGAACGGAATTGCTTGATCTTTTTATCAAATTGTGTTTCAACCATCTTGCAAAACATCATAGTTATCCGGGGAACTTCTTCACGTCCTTTCAACAGATAAATCCAAGTGCACCGAGAATAATGGTCAATAAAACTGATGAAGTAATGGAAGCCATCAATGGAAACAATGGGTGAAGGACCCCAAACATCAGAATGAACCAAGTCAAAAGGGGCTTGAATTTCATTACTAGAAATTGGATACATTGATCTACATTGTTTTGACATTTGACACACATCACAAATTAAACTCTGACTCGAAATGCCCTTACATAATTCGGGAAACAACATTGCTAAGGAAGAAAAGGACAAATGACCTAGCCTAGCATGCCACAAGTGCAGCCTAGCTATTGACTCCACACTCTCCGGACTAGTAGTAGAAGCTTGCATGGCTGAGCTGACATCTTCATCAAAGTAGTAGAGGCCCCCATACTCATGACCACTCCCAATCGTTTTCCTCGTCAATCTGTCCTGGAAGACACAATGAGAAGGAAAGAAAGTTATACTGCAGTTCAAGTTTTCTGTAAGCTTTGAAACAGACAACAGATTTGAGGTAAGACTAGGAACATGTAGGACTGATTTAAGAGAGAGATCCTTGCTTAGGTCAACCACCCCCTTTCCAGAGATGGTGGAGAGGGACCCATCAGCTACTCTCATCTTATCCTGGCCAGACAACAAATGATATGTGGAGAATAAGGAGGACATATGTGTCATATGGTCAGTGGCTCCAGAATCAATCACCCAAGAGGTAGAATTAATGGAACTAGATGCACTAAATGCAGAGGCTGTACCTGATTTGGCAAGAGAGGTGGAAGCTAAAGAATTGTTCTTCAGACGGGCTAATGCCCGACTGAGAACCTCTACCTCACTAGCTGTGAAGCCCAAAGTACTTGGTCCAGAGGAGTCGGCAGCCTGCTTTGCGGTGGAAGATGACACTGTCTGAATACTCTGTGAGTTGTCACTACTGTTGTTGGTGGCAAGATTCCCACTTGCTGTGTGGCCCTTCTGTTGCCTTTTGTCCTTTCTCAGAGCAGCTGGCTTCAGATGAGGGTACAGGACCCAACATTTCTCCTTTGTGTGTTTCTCACCACCACAATGTGTACACTTGAGGGACTTCTTGTCTGAAAATCTATTCCCCTTAGTGGAGACTAAGGCTGAATGTTCTCCAGGTTGTTCTGTTGATTGTGTCTGGGAGTCAACTTGCATCTCCTTTCTCCTTACTTCTTCATTCCTCACCAGGTAGTAGACATGGTGAAGCTCAGGTAATTCATCTCTCCCTAGAATCTGTGACCTTATACCTTCATATACAGGGTCAAGACCCGCCAGAAACTTGAAGGCTCTGCCCTCCTCAATCTGCTTATCATGCCTCTCCTTATCATTAGCATTTTCCCAATCCAAAATCAAATGGTGGTCAAGCTCTTCCCAGAGGCCTTCCAATGTTGCAAAGTAGGTTGCCACGGACATGTCTCCTTGCCTTAGGGCTGCAATGTCTTGGTTCAGCCTGTAAATTCTAGCATTGTTCTTTTTCTGGCCATATGTCTTAGATACTTTCTCCCAAATTTTAGCAGCTGTGGGGAAGTGATGAACAGTTCTGGCCACCCTAGGAGTCATAGAGGCCAGCAACCAAGACATGACTGTGGCATTTTCCTTACGCCACACGGTGTATTCAGGACTGCCAATTTCTGGTTGTTTCTTGTCTCCATCCAAATAGCCTGTGAGGTCACGAGAGGTAATGAACAGCATTGCTGAGACAGACCACTCTCTGAAGTTATACTCATCTAGCAGCACACTTGTAATCTGCAAGCTATGCAGATTAGGGTTTTCCAGGTTTGAGGACCTTGTAACAGGTCTGTTATCTCTAGAGGAAACTTCACCGGATAGTGAGGACATCTTGACTTCAGTCCAGGAGTTGTTCACAGTGCTGTAGTTGATTCTGTTTAGGACTGGCCGAAGTGGTTACAGTGTTCACCGTGCTGGTAGAAGTGTTCACAGTTCGGGTACTGAACCAGTTCAGTACTGATAACCGAAGTAGCAAGTACAGGACTGCTAACTGAACCAGTTCACAGTGCTAGTAACTGAAGTTACTTCAGTTAGGGCTTGTTGTGCAACTTGAAGTAACTGTGCAGTGCAGTAACTGAAGTTCACAAAGTAGGACTGATAACCAACCTGAAGAGAATCTGTAACTGAAGTTACCACAGTTCTGCCCAAGTCTTGCTGGGGCACGAAGCTGCAACTGTAGAGAAGGCTAAGTCTTTACCACTTGTTCTGCGCAAGTCTTGCTGGAGCACGAAGCTGCAACTGTAGAGGAAGCTCTCCCTCTTTCGGCTAGTGCTAGGACTGCTGAAATCAGTCCTCAACTAGGTCTGTCCTATACAGACCTCTCTTAGTATCCCAATAGCTACTCTTTGCTGGAGATAATCTAGTAGGACATCTACTTCTGGGTCTTACTTCTCTTGAGTCCTACAACCAAGAGAAACCCTAGGTTCGAACTTGCTTTACTCTCTTACACTCCTAGGTCTTCACTGCAACAACCCAGAAAAGGAAGAGAGAAGATGAAAAGACAGCAAGAGAAGAGAGTGCGCCTGCTGAAACCAGGAAGGAGCTAATGCTCTGATACCATGTAATCTGAAGTGCTATACTCGAAGTAGCAAGAAAGAAAAGAGAATGACAGAAAAGAATAGAATGTCGAACTGTACTAGCCAGTCGACCAGTTCTTTATTTATAGATGAATATAGTACAAGGTACAAGAAATTACTGGGATGCCCCTGATTAGTGATGGGACACCCAGATGACTTAAATCATTAAACAGGATTAGGCCCATTAACACAAGCCCAGTTACAAGATAAGTTAAACATAAGAATGGGCTAATAAGAACACTTATCAGCCGAACATAACTCTAACATTCTAACAGTTGGGATATAAGATGGAGGGAGTGGCTGAGATTTATTGGTTGGGGAGCTGAATGGTGAGGATTAGCAGAATAGGTGGCGCCCTAGGGTTTAAAAGCTACAAAGGAGAGCCCTAAAATGGATGGTGGAGATTACACAATTGGGGCGGCTAGGGTTAGCTAAGGAGGAAAAGAATGGGTTAAAAAGGCTCCCTAGGGTTTGCTAAGGAGAGGGGAGCATGGTAATACAGTAGGATAGGCGCCAACTAGGTTTAGTAGATAGGAGGCGCCCTCCTGTTCTTAGTTATTTACAAAAACACCCCCTCTCTCAACTGGTCTTCACACTAGCTTCCCAAAAATTGCATTTCAGCCATGAAAACTTCCCAGTTTTCTACATAATTTGCACAGAGACCCTCAGAGGTCACATAATTGATTTTAACTGGAAAAATGGTGCACTTTCACACCTCTAAAGCCGAAAATACCCCTGAATTGATGCCCTTAAGGCATCAAAATGCAGGGTTATCATCCACCCTGGCCACTCTTGCCTTAGCAGACTTCTCTCAAGAGTTTGTCGTAGAATGTGATGCATCTAAGTCCGGAGTGGGAGCAATCCTTATGCAACAAGGTAGACCCCTAGCCTACTTCAGCAAGGCGTTGTCTACCCAGGCCCAACTACAGTCCACCTATGATAAGAAACTGATGGCAGTTGTCCTTGCAGTGCTGAAATGGCGATCCTATCTGCTGGGACATCCCTTGGTCATCTGTACTGATCACCAAAGCCTCAAGCACTTGTTAGAGCAACCAGTGCACAGCCCAGCTCAGCAGAAGTGGTTGTATAAGCTATTGGGGTTTGACTACCGGGTGGAGTACAAGCCGAGCGTATCAAACAAGGTGGCAGACGCTCTGTCCCGCAGCCAGGAGGTTTTCATGTTGGGTGAATCCCATCCCAACTTTTCTATCTGGGCCAGGCTCAAGGAAGAAGCCCACCTGGACGAAACCATACAGAAGATCATTCAGAAGCTTACAGCAGATCCGACTTCAGCCCTAGGGTTCTACTTAGTGGGGCCAGATCTCTTCTTTAAAGGGTGCCTAGTGATTGTGGCCCAATCAAAGTTTCTTCTGGAGTTACTTAGTTGTTTCATGGCTCTGCCTTGGGTGGCCATTCGGGAATACTCCGTACCTACCGTCGGGTAAGCCAGCATTTGTTTTGGTCAGGGATGAAGAAAGCCATCCAGCAGTTTGTAGCTCAATGCACTACTTGCCAATGTTACAAATCTGACCATCAAACTCCCGTGGGATTGTTGCAGCCTCTCCTGATTCCGACCCAAGTATGGGAGGATATTACCATGGATTTCATCATGGGACTCCCAACTTCCATGGGTAAATCAGTAATTATGGTAGTTGTGGATAGGCTAACCAAATACAGTCATTTTATTAGGCTGAAGCACCCATACATAGCGGCCCAAGTGGCACACACTTTTGTCAAAGAGGTGACCAGACTGCATGGCACCCCACGATCCATTGTGACGGATAGGAACCCGGCTTTCATGAGCCACTTCTGGACTGCATATTTTAAAGCCCAGGGGACTCAATTGAACCACACCACCAGCTACCACCCACAAGCCGACGGACAGTCCAAAGTGGTTAACAGGTGCTTGGAGACTTATTTGAGATGCTTTACGGGCGAGAGGCCCAAACAGTGGATGAATTGGCTGCCATGGGCCGAGTTGTGGTACAATACCACCTATCACTCCTCATTGGGAATGAACCCATTTAAGGCATTGTATGGGAGGGAACCACCTCTTATACTTCCCTATGAAATGGGGTCAACAGCAGTGGCAGAAGTTGAAGAAAAGCTACAGCAGAGGGATGAGGTTTTGAGGTCCATGAAGGAACATCTGAACCGGGCCCAGCAAATGAAGGCCCAGTATGACAAGAAGCATAAGCTGGTAACCTACCAGGAGGGAGAGTTTGTGTTCTTGAAGCTTCAGTCCTACCGCCAAGTATCAGTCGCCCAGCAGAAGTGGCCTAAACTTGCACCTCTGTTTTTTGGGCCCTTTCGTATAGTGGGCCGAGTAGGAGAGGTGGCCTATAGATTGGATCTTCCGCCATCTTCTCGCATCCACCCAGTCTTCCATGTTTCCCTACTAAAGAAGAGTACAGGACCTCACACGAATGCTAGCCCCACATTGCCTGAGTTCAATGAGGAGGGGCGCCTGCAGCCGAAGCCTATGGTGGTTCGAGATCTAAGGTGGGTTAAAAGGGGAAAGACAGTGCACAAGGAGGCCTTAGTGGTTTGGAAACACCTGCCCGAGGAGGATGCATCTTGGGAAGACTGTGACAATCTCAAGAAGATGTTTCCAGGCTTCAACCTTGAGGACAAGGTTGTTCTGAAGGAGGGGCGAGTTGTTGGGGCCCCAGCCCATGTGAGACCGAAGGCCCATACCCCTAACCAGCACGGGGACCAGCCCACAGTGCCTTTAAAGGCCCATGAAGAGCACAACATGTTGAAAGAAGCCAAGTGCCCACCCATTCGCTACATGTACACAAGGAAGACACATCAGCCATGAACAGTCCCATGCAGATGTCGTGATTTCCTTGTACACTCTACAAATATCTGAGAATAAACGAGTAGGGCAGATCTGGCTTAATCCATTTCTCTTCTTCTTTTCTTAGTAGGAGGTTAGGTCTCCCTCGAAGAGACCTTTGCGGTGGGCAATATCCCATCACAAAGGTAGACCTCCTGTCATCTACACATCAATTTTCATATGACCATTATTCTTGAAAAGTATTCCATGACCTAGACACTTCTTGAGATATGCTATGATCTGCTCAACGGCCAACAAATGAATGGTTCTTGGAGAGTGCATGTACTGACTAAGAACACTGACAGCATAAGAAATGTTAGGCCGAGTCAGACAAAGATACAGAAGTTTCCCAACCAGCCATTGATACGTGGTCTTGTCATCAAGAGGTTCACCTTCTTCTGCACTTATCTTATGATGCAAAAGGTCAAGTACATATTTCTTCTAAGAAATGAAAATACCATGTTTAGATTTAGCCACCTCAATTCTTAGAAAATATCGGAGATGACCCAAATCTTTCACCCCAAACTCTTTGTGAAGTAATTGCTTGAGGGAATTAATCTCATCAACATCACTTGCCTGTTACCACAATATCATCTACATATACAACAAGGAGTGTTAGAGAGGAACCACCTCTCTTGATGAAAAGTGTGTGGTCTGAGTGAGCCTGCATAAACCTAAATTTCTCCAAAGCAAGTCTAAACCTATCAAACCAAGCCCTTGGAGATTGCTTTGAACCATACAATGCCTTCTTGAGTCTACAAACTTTCTTGCCTGCATCTGCATCATAGAAACCAAGGGGCAATTCCATATACACTTCATCCTATAAATCACCATTGAGGAAAGCATTCTTGACATCCATTTGGAGCATGGGCCATGAAAAGTTTGTAGCCAGAGATAACCGAACACAAATAGTATTCATCTTAGAAATTGGTGCAAAGGTCTCAAAGTAATCAATGCCATAGGTTTGTGTGTACTCCTTTGGAACTAGGTGGGCTTTGTATCTTTCAAGTGATCCATCTGCATTATGCTTCACAGTGAACACCCATCTGCACTCAATTGGTTTCTTTCCTTCAGGTTGATCCACCAGCTCCCATGTCTCATTTTTAATTAGTTTATTCATTTCCTCCTTCATTGCATCTTTCCTTTCAGGCACAGAGAGAGAGCTTCCTACACAGTTTTAGGAATGGATATAGCAGAAATGGATGCCAAATAGGATTTATAGGATGGGGAAAGGTGGTCATATGAAAGAAACTAAGATATGCAATGAGCAGTGGATGTGGTACATCTTTGTTTCCTTTTACGGACTATAATGGGAAGGTCAAGATCATTAGTAGAAGACAATGCTCTGTGGTGGTAGTCTCAAGAGTAGAAAGAGTAGTGGTAGTATCTAGATCAGGTGCTGCAGAGGAAACTAGAACTGGCATGGGCTGATCAAGAGCACCAAAATCAACTAGCCTCCACCTCCTATGGAAAACCTTCAACTTCTTACATTTCTGACAATGATCCTCTTGACATATTTCCTTTTCAAGAATAGGAATAGGAAGGAGAACTTCAGGAGTAGACACACCCCTCTCTTCTCTCTCCCTTTGAGATGAAATTCCCAAATAAAAAGGAACATCCTCAAAAAAGGTAACATCCTTGGACACAAACCGAGAACCAAAAATCGTTAAAAACAGCAATGTCCTTTTTTATTTTGTCCATAACCAAGGAAAATGCATTTGGAGGCTTTTGGATCAAATTTAGAACAATTAGGCCCCAAAATCTAAACAAAACATGTGCACCCAAAGACTTTAAGAGGGATAGTAAACAAGTCTTTCTCAGGATACAATAAAGTGAAGGGAGCTTTCATACCCAAGACACGAGAGGGAACTTGATTAATGAGATACACAACTGTATGAATTGCATCCCCCCAAAAATGTATAGGAACATTTGAATTAAGCATAATGCTTCTTGCAACCTCAAGGATGTGCCTGTTCTTTCTCTTAGCTACCCCATTTTGCTTAGGGGTATAAGGACAGGTGCTCTGATGAACAATGCTTCTTTTACTACTATGGTCCCCAAACATCAGTATGCACAATTTCAAAAGGAACAATGCTTCTTTTATTACTCAAAAACCCTGTTCCTTTCCACCAATTTGTTATATGTTGCTGTATCCTTCTAACTTTTCCATTTAATTGTCTCCAAATGATCATTTTTATGCCATAGAGACTTCAAGGTAGAGAAGTAAATTGACACAGATTTCTCCCCTGTTTCAGATTTGTCACTTCAATTTTCAGCTTATAGGCCCTTACTACATCTAGGGGCTGAGAGTAAGTTTCTTTCATATTGTCCCAGATGTCTTTGGCAGTCTTTGCTCACAAATAGTTTCTACTGACATGGGGCTGCATTGAGTTGCAAAGCCAAGTCATGACTAAGCAATTTTCTTGAACCCACTTCGCATAGGAAGGGTCTTCCTTGGCTGGCATCTTAGTGTCACCATTTACATACCCTAACTTACCCCTTCCTCCAATGGCCATCATTGCAGATTGAGCCCACTCAAGATAGTTTGCTCCATCAAACTTAATAGTCATAATCTGGAAGGAGCTGCTGTCTGTCAAACTACCAGCCCCTGCAAGTCCTTACAAAATTGATTTAAACTCATTTCCCATATTCTCCATCCTGGACTGAGCAAAAACATCACACTTCCCAGAAATTTTCTGATAAGAGAAGTGATTTCCTCTTTAAAAAATAGCAGTCAAGTTGAAACCAATCTGCTGCAGCACAAAACTGGTCATTCCAGCAAGGAAAAACCCTAAAAAACAGAGGAAAGCAAAAGAGAAGATCCAACTGCAACTTCAGAGACTTCAGAAAGCTCTCCACTTGGAATCAATCTCTAAATCAAAAAACTACCCAGAAAATACTGAGCGCCACTTTCAGCCTGAGGTTTAACCCCTAAACCTCAATTGAACAGGTCTCTCTGATTCTTCCTGGTCACTGGGCAAAACAGAAAGACAGGGAGGTGCAATAACAATGCACCGAACTCCACTGACCTCTAAGAATCGGGCAAAAAAAGGTTGAAACTCCAACCCAAATAGAGTCTCATGCAGCCGTCTGGACTAAGCATACATG
The DNA here is from genome assembly GCF_055504915.1 of Nelumbo nucifera. NCBI lineage: Eukaryota > Viridiplantae > Streptophyta > Magnoliopsida > Proteales > Nelumbonaceae > Nelumbo > Nelumbo nucifera. The sequence goes on from NC_142649.1 coordinate 193,470,607, forward strand.
AGACCTAAACTAAACCTAAACCTGCTCTGATACCAACTTGGAACACATCTGCAGCAGTCCTAGGTTAGTTCGAGATCTGTTCAAGAGAAGAAAAGAAGAAGAAAGAAGAAGAAAGAAGAGAAGAAGAAGAAGAGAGGGAGAGGATAAGGAGGAATGAGAGAAAGAGAGAGCAGAATGAATTGGTTCTGCCGCCCCCTTAATTGGATTTTATATTTACTTGAGAAAAAGAAGATCCAATAACAAAAATACCCATGTCAACTGTGACAGAGAAAAAATAAGTACAGCATTCTAAAACAAAGCAAATGAGGATGGGGAGCATATTTCCGCACCTAACAAACATGTAGAACCAACTAGAGTCTTCAAGTTGCTTTATTCGAAAGGTGGTCTGAAGTATTGCTACAAATAATAATAAATTATTACATTCCAAGCAAGCTAGCTAGTGCTAGCTTGAGGGGGACTTTTAGAATATTCAGTTTCTATGAGATTAATGGCAAGTTGAGGAACGTGGATGACAAATGATAAAGACAATTAATCACCAAATTTGATGTTTTTTTTCCATTTTCTATAATTAATGTTGTTTTTGCCACAAAATAACTGATATGAATGAAAGTATGAAGAAATACCAGTCGTGTGATCATAGGCATTTTAGTCTATTTTCAAAGGATGGGTTGGAGTCAAAGAAGATACATGATGAGCATATGCAATAGGTAGAATATGACTCCTGTGCCCGTCTAGCTTACACAACCCAACTCAATCCTTACAAGACCTTCCAAATGTATGGACTATGCTTAGAGTTCTAAATTTCTTTAACCTCCATTAAATTCCCTTTATTAAGGGATGCAAAGAGTACCTACACAAATATGGGTGCAATTGATATGTCATTCTCCCAATCAACCAATATGGGTGCAATTGATATGTCACCAGAATAAGTCTCTCAACGAAGATGATATGAGGTAAGGCTTAGATCAATTTATGCACCTTTTACAAGCCTGAAAACATATCAAGGGTAGCTCAAGTCCCAGCATATATGTGATTAGTTGTTCTAATTAGAAATTTAGATGAAGCATTTCCACATCAGGACAAAGTTGAGGACTGACGTAACAGCCCTTATCCTAAAGTCTGAAAATTATGAAAAATTGTATCCTAACCTGAAAATTTCTTTTCATTGAATTGTGTAAGAACTCCCTGCAGTAAATCAGCCCAATTGAAATTTCCTTTTCCCTTGTTATATCGAAAAAATTAAGAAACCTCTAAAAATTTTTTTCCTGTGTGCCATAAAACACTTCCCTCCCAACAGCTCCAGTACCATACTGATCTATAGAGATTGAAAGAATAATGCCAGAAAATAAAAGAAATAGATAAACACTGCCCACCTTCTCTCACAGTCTCACTTATTCAAATCCTAATCCAGACCATATGATGGCTTAACAAATCAAACACTCAACGACCCTAAAATTGTACATACTCCCTTATACTCCTAGAAATGCTAAATAGTCCCCAGATGAGTAACAATACTTTGGTTACATCCCTACAACCTCCAACAATTTTTAGGGTCTGTTTGGTTCGAGGGAATAGGACCCTGGAATCAGAATCGGAATGGGTCATTCCGTTTCTGGATGTTTGGTCGACCGGAATGGGAATGAGTAGGCGGAGTGCCATTCCCCCATATGGGGGAATGGCCATTCCCGACCCCCTCCCCCGGAACGTGATTCCCATTCCACTATTAGTTTCCTTTTTTTCTTTTTGGATATGCAATTCAGAAGGAAGATGCCATGGGTAGACCAGGGTTTCACCTTGGCAAGAACCTCCCCAAATCTGCCATTCGTGCCTTCGTCGAGAACCTCAGAGTATTAGCACCCAAGGTGCTACCGCTAAGGGAGCTGCTTCGATATGTTATAGTAACACGCCTCCTTCCTTGTCCCAAGAAGGACAGCGCGTCCGCCGGCAAGAGCGGCAGGGTGGGAAAGAGTTTGGGGCTGATAGAGTACGACTTGGAGCCAGCGAGGCCAAGAAGAGGTTGAGAAGAGGTGACAGGGTGATGATTATCAGCTTCGGGGGAGGTTTCAAGTGCAACAGCTGCCTTCTGGAGGTTGTTAGGGATTTGGAGGGTGATAACGTGTGGAAGGATTTTATTGCTAATTACCCTCCAAAAACCCTAGTCAGTCCGTTCATGAGAGAGTATGGGTGGATTAACAATGAAACGGAGGAGACGTTTGAAGAAGCAGTGGGTAGCTACAAGCAAAATTTCTGAATTTGCTACAAAACTTTCATGCATTTTTATGAATTTTCTACAAAATTATTATAATTTCTGCATTTCCTGCAAAATTTCTGCAATTTCTGCATTTTTTTTGAAATTTTCATGCATTTTCTGCTTTTTTATTTTTATTAGGGGCAAAATTGGAAATCATGGCTGATTCCGATTCCAGCCTGATGAACCAAACAGCATCAACCGGAATCCGATTCCGATTCCTGTTTGAACCAAACAGGTAGGGGTAATAGACCATTCCGATTCCAATTCCAAGGGATTCCCATTCTGATTCCGATCACGAACCAAACGGACCCTTAGTTTCTTTTCTCTTTTTGCTTGTTTGTCACAGATGAACATCAAATATACATAATTAATTGTTCCTTAATTTTTAGAATTCTCATGATGTTAGACATTTTAATAGAAATAATTTTTTTTTTAGAATGCTTCCCTGAATCCATGGTTTTCCTTCTTGTTGGGTTGGACTCCTAGACTGGCATCAGATTCTGAACTCCCTAATCTATGTCCTTGTAACACTTATTTTTGGTTTGACATAGTATTTATTATCTAACATACTAAAATCAACTTTTTGTTGCTTGTTAAAACTCTGATGTTTATTCATCATATTGATTTTTTGTTGCTCCTATTTATGGCATTCCATTCTACAGATATCTTCTACGGAGAAGTGCACTGGAATTATTTATGGTTGACAGATCAAACTTCTTCTTTGACTTTGGGGTATAATGTTATAAGTATCTATATGCATCTAATTTCATTGTATCTATGTCAACACAAAGTCTGTTAATAACATCCATTCCTCATAAATCGCCACTAAACCACTTTTTGTCTTTATTTTTTCTTGGTTTGTATTTGGTCTAGAATATTGAAGGGCGGAAGAATGCATATAAAGCTATAGTTCAAGCACGGCCTCCTCATTTGAACAACATTTATCTAGCCACACAAGTATCTATCTTTTAATGCTCTAAATGTATTATTTGAATCTAAGACATTCTATTCTTAAAACTAAGGTCCTGTATTATTTGCTTTAGAGACCTGAACAACTTCTTAAGAGAACTCAGCTTATGGAGCGTTGGGCTAGATGGGAGGTACGAAATTGATGATTGACTTGTAGATACATCATTATTTAAACCTGTTGTTTTAATTTCAGCAATTTCGTTTTGTTTTAGTTACTGAATCTATATTATTAACCACTAGAACACTACCTATTCGCAGATCAGCAATTTTGAATATCTTATGCAGCTCAATACCCTGGCTGGCCGTAGTTATAATGACATCACACAGGTTGATTTTCTAAATATTTTATGTCAATAATTTGAAGAAGTAGGATCCTGTACTTTTGTTATTGAATATCCTTTTTCTTCATTGCAGTATCCTGTTTTTCCATGGATTCTTGCTGATTACACTTCAAAGAATTTGGATCTCACTGATCCATCTTCATACCGAGATCTTTCACAGGTTGCACAAGTTAATCCAGTCTTCTGTTCTTAATTACTGTAAATTTCCACTGTTTTAATTGGTTTGTTTATTTAAGTGTAAAGTATATACTCTTTGCAGCCTGTTGGTGCATTAAATGTTGATAGGCTAAAAAAATTCCAAGAAAGATACTCCAGCTTTGATGATCCAATCATCCCAAAGTTTCATTATGGTTCACATTACTCAAGTGCCGGAACAGTAAGTTCTGTTGTGATATTATCTTTTAAAATGGTTGGTGTTTTTTCTTTTTAATGTAAATGCTGCAAGAGAATGCATTTCGAGCTCTGTTGCCCTACTCTTACAAACATGTTGATATCTGTAGCCTGCTTACCTCTTCTAATATTTTGTTAAATAGAAATAGCGACCAAGATATGAAACGGGGTTGGATTTAACAGTGATCTCTAGTTTGTTGAAAATATCACTTTTTAAAGTAGGCTAGGGCAAATGTAATAGTATTGCATTGCCATTATTTAGCATTTTTTATCATTTTCTTTGCCTATTGGTAACAGAAGTATCTGTCAGATGGTCCCTCCTCTGTTGATGTGGTCATATGTTAACTAACTTCATAAGTGGCAGCTTGGAATGCTGATATAAACTATCGACTCTTCTTGATATAGATGCTGATAAAAAAGAAATTTCTTGATACAAATATCTAGCGTTTTCTAGACTCCAGAGTTGCAGAATTATATATACTGACATTAATTGATAGCATTGAGTGTTTTCTTAGAGTGGATCTTGATGTGATTAATTCATTCAATGCTACTGCTTTTGTTTCATATTTTTTCTTTCCTTCCCTTGTTTACTGATGGTGTTTTTTGTTGGTTCATCAATTCTGGTTCATTAAATTACATCTTGTAACTTCAGTTGACCTATTGGTGGATAAGGTAGTAGAAATCAGTAGAAATATAAAAAATTATAGAAATAGAGGAAAGAAAGGAAGAATTTGTGAGAGAAGAGAATTACATGGCCAAGACATCACCATGTAATTCTCCTGCACCCACTGAGAAGAATTTGTATAAAGGTTACATCTCCTCTCCAGTAATATATCCTAGTTTTCCACGTGCACTAATAGCCATCTTGGCTGATTGTGCCCATTCTACATAGTTTGTACCATCCAATTTAATTGTAGTAATAATACCAGATCCAAACAGATCATTGGCACTTCCTACACCCAAGCCTTGGCTATTGGTTGATTTATGTTCAGCACTACATCCCTCCATATCAATTCAATCAACTTAAATCAGCAAGAAAATCAGATACAAACATTCCAAGATCAGATTGATCTCACCAAGAAAGGGGGGACTCTTCTGGAAGAAGAAAACCCTACTTGGAGAGAATTCTCCATTCTTGAGAACTAAAAGGAGAACAGGGTGTCAACCTCTTCAGGAAGCCCAGAAATTTCCAAAAGTTGAACCACCCACTATAAAAAGCTCCAAGGTATCCAAAAAAAACTTGAGCCCCCAACACAAGTCAAAAATAAAGAGTCCAACCTGACTAGGACTCTTCCCCTCACTCCAGTTCTTCCTGATTTTGAGAGTTTGAACAGTTCAGTTGGTTGAAAAGTGATGCCTTCACAAGCTTGGGTGCCAGGCAGGCCTATACCTGCAACAGTACTTTCTGTGGTTCCACCGAAACCCACACCCAAATATGTCATTCCTCCATGCAAGCATGTTTATTCTAGAATGCCATGTCAGAAGGTTGTTATAACTGCAAAATATCAGATCCAATGTTCAAAATTTTAATACGATACACCCTGTATCAGGTGTATCGTATCATATCGGTAGCTTTCCAAATTCACAAATAAGGGGGGTTTTGTAATTTGGGCACTTTCAGGGGTAGGAAAGCCTAAAAACGACCCCCTGAAACATTTTTGAAAAAGAAAAACTACAAAAAAAAGATATAAAGTATCAAAACACCCGATACGCCTTCATGTATATCAAGTGTATTGATACTTTGAACTTTGATCAGATCTGACCTGCTTGTTATGTGGTTTTATTACCTATAAATAGGCATTCTGTTGAGTGGAAAATACTTTTTGGCTGTGTTCCAATTTTCTTACCCTCTTCTCTCAATAAGAAGCTGAGCTTCCCTCAAAGCAAGCTCCTGAGTTAGGCTGTACCTAACAGCATCTTTCTTTGGATATTTTGGGTGTTAATATTGACCATGTTATGAGTATGAGGACAAGGATTGTATTTGTAAATCATTCCGTGATGGGTTTCTACAAGCTGAATATTGGTGGAGCTTCAAAATTCCTTATGGGTATTACTGGAGCCTGGAGGAGGTGGTATTATTGAGGATGGAAGAAACAAGGTGGTGGTAGTAGCTTTCTCTAACTTTTATGGTGGCAAGACCAATTTAATTACCAAAGCAAGGGCTTTACTTGATGGGCTCCAGTTGGCGTGTTGTACTTGAATTGAAAATGTGGAGGGGGTAATAGATTCATAGATTGTTTGTGATATAGTGAAAAATGCTTGTGAAGTACCATGCTAGCTTTTTACTAGTAGAGGAGAGTGTCAGAATTGTTTGATAGAATGGTGATAATTTTTTATTCTCTTAGGGAAGGTAAAAAAGTTTTAAATGCTTCTGCAGATTTAGCTTGCATCAAGAGAAGTAGGATTTTCAATTCTTTGGAAGAGTTACCAATTGATTTTTTTCGTTTTGAGAAAAGATAACAGAAATTTCATTAAATAAATAGAAGGTAGTTGAGAAGATGTACATCAGAGAAAACGTGAGAGGCACACAGGAATTACAAAGGTAAGTTTCTTAACTTTCTATCTTTCTATCACTATACAAAGAATCCGTCTGAACCCATCAATGTCCATTAGGCTCAGTTAGGATGATGCATACAGAATTCCTTTCTTATTTTTTAGATAATTTATGTTTTTGTTTTTGTTTTTGTTTTTGGGGTTCAAGAGATCATTGAGTCTGCTTATATTTTGTTCATATGATTATTTTGGATGATCGCTTTGTAACTAGGTTTTGTAGAGGGGTAAGAAGTATGAAGCTATACAAGGATGTTGTATCATGTTGGATACGTTTATTATTAATAAAATTTATGGTAGCCATCCCTTGACTTGGAGTAAAGTTTGGGGTTTAAGTAAAAAAATCACATCCAGCCTTGTCCTTGCCACATCTGCATAACATTGGTATGGAGGTGGGTTGTCTATTTCATGTAATTGTAACGTAATGGATATTTTTTAAACCCTAAAGTTTACTCCAGGTGGATGTTAAAAATGCCTTCCTCAACAATGTCTTGCAAGAAGAGGTGCACATGCAGTTACCTCCTAGATTTTATAGTGCAAAAGCAGGAAAGAAGGCTCGTCGGCTTAATAAGGCCTTATATGGATTGAAACAATCTCCTAAAGACTGGTTTTATAGATTTAGACAAGCTCTTGAAAAATTTGGCTATGTGCATTCCCAGTCAGATCACACTCTTTTTATTAAGAAAGTGAATCCTTCTTTAACACTTGTTGTATATGTGGATGATATTGTGGTGACAGGGAGTGATATCCATGAGATTGACTCTCTTAAGCAACTCCTTCACTAAGAATTTGAGGTCAAAGACTTGGGAGAGCTATAGTATTTCTTGGGTATTGAGGTAGCACGGTCTAAACATGGGATTTTTGTTTCCCAAAGGAGGTATGTTCTTGATCTGTTGGAAGAAACTGGGAAGCTAGGTGTTAAGCCTGCTAACACACCTATTGAACAAAATCACAAGATCAGTGCAGAAGGTGGAGAGCCCCTTAAAGATAAAGTTATGTTCCAACGGTTGGTTGGAAAACTTCTCTATCTTTGTCTCACACGACTAGACATCTCTTATGCAGTCAGTGTTGTTAACTAGTATATGCATTCTCCTAGAACCACTTACCTACTTGCAGTTGAGAGGATACTGGTGTATTTGAAGAGATGTCCAAGCAGAGATATACTCGTCAAAGATAATGGTCACATGAAAATAGAAGTTTACACAAATGCTGATTGGACTGGATATGTTGATGATAGGAGGTCTACTTCTGGGTATTGTGCTTTTGTAGGAGGAAATCTTGTTTCTCGGAGGAGTAAGAAACAAAATGTTGTTGCTCGCTCCAGTGTTGAAGCTGAATATAGGTCCATGACAAATGGTGTGGCTGAAGTGTTATGGTTGAAATCTCTATTTGAGGAGTTGGGTATTGCTTATGAGAAGCCCCTAATGTTGTATTGTGATAATCAGGCTGCTCTTAACATTGCCCATAATCCTGTACAACATGACAGAACTAAGCATAAGTGGATCAATACTTTATCAGAGAGAGAGTTGCTTCCCAATTAGTGTGTCTTCCATATATCACCTCCAACATGCAACTTGCAGATCTCTTCACTAAGGCAGTTTCAAAGACAAAGTTAGAGGCAGATCTATGCAAGTTGGGAATGACTAATATCTATTCCCAACTTGAGGGGGAGTGTAGAGATGTAGAACATTAATGTGGTCCCCACTACTGTTTGTCTATTTATGTTAATGGTAGTTGGTAGTTATTTTTTGTTTTCTATTATTTCTTATTTCTTTGCTTATGTAAGCAGTAGGGGTAATTCTGGTTTTTACCCTATTTAAACTATTAATATAAATAGCTGAGTGGGGCGACAATCTAAGTCATGACCCACACTCTTTTTGACTTTCTTCTCTTCATCTTCTCATTCTCTTCTCCTCTTTGTTCTTCTTCTCTTATTCTCAAATCTTCTTTCTTGTTTATTGTACATTACAACTAGGACTGATGCAGTCCTACTAGACAACTTAGGTATGCTTATTGTCCCCCTGTACTACTATGGGATTCAATGCATAACTTTTATAATGGCGTTGATAATGTAGGAAAAAGAATATGTTCTATTTATTTAAATATTACTTTTTCCTGTTCTTCCATAGGTTTTGTATTACCTTGTTAGAGTGGAGCCATTTACCACTCTCTCAATCCAGCTACAAGGTGGCAAATTTGATCATGCAGATCGGATGTTTTCTGACATAGCTTCTACTTGGAATGGTGTTCTTGAGGACATGAGTGATGTCAAGGAGTTGGTAAGAATTTATTTCATCAATACCCAATGAGCGCCCCCTTACAGTCGTGATTAGAGTTGTTAACTTTTTATGTGCATTTCTTTTTTTCTCATCTTCCTTTTACTGTATCACTTGCAGAAGGCATACTCTTATATTTGTTTCTCTATTTGGTTTTAGGTTCCAGAGCTCTTTTACCTCCCTGAGGTTCTAATGAATGGAAACTCAATTGATTTTGGCACAACACAACTAGGGGGAAAGCTTGGTATGTATATCTAGGTACTTGGAATGAATGAGCACCGATCAGTTGCATTTTTCTTGTAAGTGTCTGATCTTGATATGCTGATTTTGCATTCAATGTCACAGATTCTGTGAGACTTCCACCATGGGCTGAAAATCCTATTGATTTCATTCATAAGCATCGGAAAGCTCTTGAGAGTGAGCATGTTTCTGCTCATTTGCATGAATGGATTGACCTCATATTTGGGTATGTCTACTTGTTCTTGAAAATTTTATTTTTATGGGGTTTCTTTCTTAACCTAATATTTACATGAATGAATTGAAACTTTCAGATATAAACAGCGGGGAAAGGAAGCTGTATTGGCCAACAACGTGTTTTTTTATATAACCTATGAAGGCACTGTTGATATTGATAAAATTTCAGATCCAGTGAGCTTACTTGCTTTTTCTTCATTGATCTTTATCTTTTAGTTTAGTTACTTATTTTAAATCTGGTTATATTGTAAAAGGCACAACAACGTGCTACACAAGATCAAATAGCGTACTTTGGACAAACTCCTTCTCAGCTTCTTACTGTGCCTCACATGAAAAAGCGACCATTGGCAGATGTTCTTCACTTGCAGGTATGTCATGATTTTAGTTTGACACATAACCTAGCATTTATGCAATATTATTTTCTAAACGTTATCTCTGAGAAAATATTCTAGGTGTTTTAACAAATCATACTATAAAAAACATGTTTTCTCTTGACTAGACATAAATCAAGAAAAATGGCATTAGCTTCCAAAACTAGGTAAGATTACTTATGGGATAACTATGCTTGTATCTGTGTTTGGGATTCAACTAAACTTTGTCTATTATAATAATATCATATATGTAGACCACTAAAGGTGGACCATCCATCCTTTCTACTCATATCCTGTTCGAAAACAATTAAAAAAACTCCTAATACAATAATATGTAACAAGTAGACGAATTTATCATCAATGTGTGTTGTATGCCTTCCTTCTCACACATTTTCAACCCACTGTTGAACTAGTGGTCAGACTGGATGATCCATCATCCGGCAGGTCCCATTTAGCCCCCAAACTGCTTACTTGCAAAAAAAAAAAAGAAGAGTTGGTCAATGACCTAGTGACCCGTGCAGTTAAAGTGTTGAACAATTTGTCCCAATCACCAAGTCACAAGTCAGACATTAATTCTCTTTTTCTGTATTTCTTAATTATTTCCATCATTAATAACATGAACTCTCCTTTATCACACATAGTTTTGTATAATATGACAAATATATCAATCTATACTGCCTATAAAAGTGTGAATGAGGCATTGGGCTTCTGGAATTTTTTTCACTAAAATACCCCTCCTCTTGAATTTAGTTCATCTTCATTGAAAGGGCAAAAAATGTATTTAAAATAATACTATTATTAAGTATATTCAATTACCTCTTATTAAGTTTCACATTTAAGGCACTAAATAAATCTCATTCTCTATCTCATTGAATCCAACATTTATACTTTTAATTCTCATCATTAAATTCCACTAATAAATTTATGCACAATAATTATTAATAGAATGGAATTTTATATTTTAAAATAAAACTAAAACTGAAACCATATTTTCCATCTAGGTGGTGGGTAATTAGTTCAACCATTTGGGTCAAATGGATAATTCCATGATGTTATAAATAAATAATATAAATTTAGACATAAAAATACAAAAATTATAAAAAATAAAGAAATTTTGAAAAAACTGAACACATTTTTATTATTATATACTTGTAATAATAAAAAAAGATATATATGACAAAATAGACATAATTTTATTAATGATGGACTTGGAATATACAACTAAAACTGATGGAAAACGAAACCATTTTCCTATCTAGAGGGTGGGTTAGTGGTTCAACCTTTTAGGCCAAATGGGTTAAGCCATGATGTATAATTAAAAAATAAAAATTTTAAAATAGAATAATACAAAAAAATGTAACAATTTTGGGCACATCTATAATATTATACATTAATCATTTATTAATGATATAAATGAAATGCAAAATTTAAAACTAGTCTGACCTTCTAAGTCAAATGGGCCAATCTATGATGTCATAAATAAGTAATAAATATTAAATATATATATATAGAAACTCAAAGAAAAATATAAACTTTATATAAAGCATTTTGATACATATCTAACGTTATATATTCATCATTTTAAACACAAATAAATGTGAAAATAAGAATTACTTTTATTAATGATGAAAATGGAATATATGCTTTAAAATCAACCAAAAAAAGCAAAATGGTATTTCCATACATGTGGTGGGCTAGTGGTTCAACTTTCCATGTCAAATGGATCAAAACATGTTGTTATAATTAAATATTAAAATACATAAAATTCTAAAAAATGTAGAAATTCGTAGATAAATTTAGGCACATTCTATACTTATCGTAGAAAAAAGTGTGATAAATGATAATTATTTTCATTAATGATGGAAATGAGATAAAAATTAGGAGAAGAAAAAGAGCATTAATGTACACATGACCCCACTAACCATGTCAAATGGTTCAATGATTTAATTAGCTAGGTCACTATAGACAAGTGGTTTGGTGGTAAATGGACCTATAATCCTGAATTCGATGGTGGATTGGTCAATCTAATCAATTGATTTGACCACAATATTGAAAACAATATCCAAACAATATATTGGAATTGGATTTTCGTGGTAACAGGCCATTGATTCAACTTTTTAAGTTAAATATGTCAACCCTTGTCTCATAATTAGGTAAAAAATGAAGAAAGATAAAAAAACACACAAAAAAAATCATTATGTAATTAAACAAGAATTTTGTAAAAAAATCATTTAGGCACTTATCTAATATTGTAATATGAATTATATTAAAGAAAAACAAGCATGATAGATAATAATTGTTTTTATTGATGTTCAAAATTAAATATAAAATTTAACACTGACCCATAAATGAAATCATTTCCTTGTGGCAAGTCAATGGTTTAACCTTTTGGATTATATGTATTAACCCTTGATCTCCTAATTAAATAATAAAAGTTAAAAATAGATAAATATACAAAAATTATGAAAAATATATAAAACTCTAAAAAAACATTTGGACATATCTCAAATATTTTATACTAATCATATTAAAAATCAAACACGATAAATAAGAATTTTTTAACCGTTTATTGATAATGAAAATAAAATACAAAATTTAAAACTAACCCAGAAGTGAAATTGTTTTCCTATTTGGTGTGATAGATCAATAATTCAACCTTTCAAGTCAAATGTTTTAACATGAGAAGTCATAATTAAATAATAAATTAAAAAAAAAGATAAAAACATAATATGTATGTATGTATGTATGTAAACATTTGGGCACACTAATATTTTATATTAATTAACCACGTTAACAAAAAAATAAGTGTCACAAACAATAATTGTTTTTGTTGATGATAGAAATAAAATACAAATTTAAACCAACCCAAAAATGGAATTGCTTTCCTATTTGGTGGTGAGTCAACAATTCAGCCTTTTGGGCGAAATGTGCTAATCCTTGATGTCATAATTAAATAATAATAATAATTAAAAAAATGATGAAAACACACAAAAGTATAAAGGTAGAAAAAATTCTATAAAAAACATTTGAGAACATTTATAATATTGTATATTCATCATGTTAAACAAAAATCAATGTCACAGAATAAGGATAATTTTTATAGATATAGAAATATAAAAATATAGAAAAAATTTACTATCACCATCATCATAAAAAATTGCCACGTGCAAAGCACGTGCATACTTACTAGTGATATTAGAAACATGCCAGATTTTTAATGCAAAATTTCTTTAATTTTCTGCATTTTATCTATTTACATGTTTTTATTATGTGATTTATGGCATTATGGGTTGACCCATTTGACCCGAATGGTTTAACCAGTGACCCGCCAACCGAAGGGAAAAGCGGTTCTGTTTCCAAGTCATTTTTTAAAACATTGATGCATATATGCTTGTATGTAAAATCTCATAAATACAAACAAACATGCAGACCTAAATATGTACATACTTTCAGAATATAGTATATATGTCTCTTGAGTTGTCGAAGACCATTTAAATACAAAATACTGCAAACATTGAGGTATCAAATTGATATTCTTCATAAGAATATGATGGTGCATGCACTATAAGTATAGGTATTTTCTAGATTTTAGAACATGGTAAGACCTTGCAAATTTCAGTTGAAAATCAGACAATTGAAAAGGTAACAACTCATGAAAGTCCAATGATGCATATCAATGAATAGATGCTAATTAACTGATTTACAATGAAACTATGGTATGTGCTCCTTGAAGGGTAAGCTGCTATTTATGGAGTTTATCATCTTTTTAGAATATTCTCCCTAGTCACTATATATCTTATCATGAGTTCAAGGCAGTGAAATTGATATTCTTCTGGGATCTTTCTAGTAATCAAAATCATGTTTAGTATATATGACCATTGATTTTTCTGTTGGGGCAAATACTATACTTGTCAATAAGTCTTTTAGGTTCTGTTTTTTATTTTTTTGGTATTGTCTTTAAGGTTCTGTTGATTCTTAAAGATTATATTTCTCTGGTAGCTTTTCTATTTTATTTTATATGGTATGTTAGAAAAGACTGATTTTGATCTATTCTCTTTTGTTGCATGCTAGACTATATTTCGAAACCCAAATGAGGTCAGACCATATGTGATCCCAAATCCTGAACGTTGCAATGTTCCTGCTGCTTCCATTTATGTGTCATCAGATTCTGTCATAGTTGTTGATGTAAATGCTCCAGCTGTCCATGTTGCAGTGCACAAGTGGCAGCCTAATACACCTGATGGCCAAGGCACGCCATTCCTTTTTCAACATGGGAAAGCCTTATCAAGTTCAACTGGTGGAGCATTCATGCGCATGTTTAAAGGGCCAGTTGGGTTTAATTCTGAAGAATGGCAGTTTCCACAGGCACTAGCATTTGCAACATCTGGAACAAGAACCTCAGATTTGGTTGTCATCACATGTGACAAAGAAATCATCACCGGTACCCTTTCTGTTTGTCTTCTTACTTTGTTTCCATTAGATAATAACATCTGTCCATGTTTTGTCCTAGATATGTTTTAAGTTGACCTATTGGATACGTAGCTAGGGTTTGTCCTAGATATGTTTTAAGTTGCTAAATGGAATATATAGTTAAACTTTAATTAAACATTATATATATTTTTAATTAATAAAAAATTTATATGTAACATGAAACTCGTATACATAATTAGACGTTGATTAAATATTATATATATATTTTTAATTAAAAAAAATTACATGTAATACTAAACTCGTATATATAATTAAACATTGATGAATTAATAAAAAATTACATGAAGTATTAAACTTGTATATATAATTAAACATTGATTAAATATTATAAATATTTGTTCATTAATAAAAGATTTTATATGTAATATCATAAACTCATATATATAATTAAACGTTAATTAGATATTGTATATATTTTTTTATTAATAAACTGTTTTACATGTAATATTAAACTCAGATATATAATTAAATGTTGATTAAATATTATATATTTTTTAGTTAATAAAAAATTTGACATGTAACATTAAACTCGTATATATAATTAATAAAAAATGCAAGATTCCTAAGTCATTTAGACTTAACCTAAATAATTTGATTAGCATATGTAGTCCCCTGATTAGCAGAACTGTTTGTGTGGTTTAATAGTCAAACCTTTTCTGAATAAAATCTTTATACCCCAGGAATGTCACTAGGTTTGTTTTGATGACTTGTACCATCTAGAGACTTAGAGGTTTGTGTGAAAAATCAGTTGGCTATTGTGTCACAACATAATATCCTTGCATTTGTGTTTAGGTGGGCATGCCGACAACAGTGTCAAGTTGATATCATCTGATGGAGCAAAAACCATTGAAACAGCCAGAGGGCATTGTGCTCCAATTACTTGTATTGCTTTGTCATCTGATAGCAACTACCTTGTGACTGGATCTCGTGATGCAACAATCATACTATGGAGGGTGCATCGGGCATTTGCATCACACTCAAGCAATATTTCAGAGCCTTCCACTACATCTGACACACCCACTACAAGTAATGGTAACCTAACAAATGTGATGGTAGAGAATAACCGGAGAGGTCGAATTGAGGGCCCCATGCATGTATTGAGAGGCCATTTCAGGGAAATAATTTGTTGCAGTGTCAGTTCTGATGTTGGAATTGTTGCATCGTGCTCCCATTTTTCAGATGTATTGATTCATTCCATAAGAAGGGGTCAGTTGATCAGGAGATTAGTTGGGGTGGAAGCACATGCTATTTGCCTTTCATGTCTAGGGGTTATAATGACCTGGAACAAAACAGAGTGTGTGCTTAGGACTTTCACCATCAATGGGATTCCAATTGCGACAACAGAACTTTCCATTTTATGTGGCAATGTTAGGTGCATGGAGGTTTCTGTTGATGGAGAGAATGTCATAATTGGGGTGAATTCATCTTCAGAAAGTGAGAATATTCATGGATCTCTTGGATCGAGTGGTGAGAACCTAAACAAGTTGACAGTTCCGGTGCCTTCAATTCTATTCATGGATCTTTATACTCTGAAGGTATAGAAAACAATGTAAAAATAAAAATGAGCCTATGTTAGACTTTTTAGGGATCTACTCTTTTAACAAGCAAAGAATCCTATATTGTTAACAGGTATTTCATACACTAAAGCTGGGAGAAGGGCAAAACATAACTGCTTTCGCTTTGAACAAGGACAATACTAATCTTTTAGTGTCAACATCGGACAAGAAGTTGGTAGTTTTTACTGATCCATCTGTAAGTTAAATAGTTCAAAACATTATGTTTATCATTCTGGTATAGAGTTCCATTTGAGAGGGATCACAATGAGTTTTCTGCTTCACGTCTTACAGTTGAGCTTGAAGGTGGTGGATCAAATGCTTAAGCTTGGATGGGAAGGTGATGGGCTTAGTCCTCTAATAAAGTGACTCTCAAGCCATCAAATTTTGGTTGTATATAAGATTTGTCATTGGCGGCAGTCTTCTAGGGCACACAGAGCTGCAATTATACAAGGCTTTGACGTTGAGGATGTACATGTGTATCTACCAATGGAGCGACAGCCTACTAGCACCACAGATGATGTTTGTAAAAAACAAGGTTGCTTCACTCTAGTTGTTTGCCAGTCAGGTATTTTCTGTTGTATCCTCCAATTGTCCTCTCTTTGTAAATTTGAAATGAAAGTAATCCAATTTCTGTTATATTTTATACATTTCAACCGAAATAGCAGCTTCATTAGGACCCCTCAAAAACATGAAGAATTAAAAATTAAATATGGAGCTTGATCTTGTTCTCATACTAATTGATCTTAAGAATACTCAACTCCCATAATACCTCATATAATCAACTGCTATTAGTTGCCCTATTGTTCATAGAAAAATTACTTAAACTTTCCCTTGCTATTTTAAAATGGGCTGCTGCTTCTTAAACATGTTAAACATCCCCTATTAGAAACATCTATTAAAACATAAACAAGTGTAATGACAAGAAAACCCTTCTCCTTAAATGATGAAAAATGCTTCTATTCGGGCTGTTAATGGATTGGGCAGACCCAACAGACCTGAACCAAACTGACCCAATTATATAGGGTCCAAGTTTGCATTGTGTCTGATTATAATTGAGTGGGAATCAGTTTTGGTTGTTGTGAATAGAGGTGATCATGGGGCGGGTGTGGGCCAGGTTTTGCACCTGTGGTAAGGATAGTTTGGGGCTGGGCCCTGCCTGGTTCAGGCCTATGACTTTTTTTATGTATAAAATATTAAATATGTATAATATTTTATATTATATGTCAAATAATTTGTATAAATTTATTTTCTTATGTACTATTGATGTCATATTATTTTATTTCTATATAAATAATATAAAATAAAATAACATATATGCATGTGCATAAATAATGTACACATAAATGTGAGGGGCGGGTTTGGCCTGAAGTGTCCAGCCTGAAAGGACCTTGTATAACTAGGATCTTACAAAGATTACCCCTAATCTAATACCCTATTACAAGGATGTCATCACTCATCAGCACTCTACTTCCTCTCAAGCCCTTTCTATATTTTCTATTTTTATTATTCTTTTTTTTTAAATGAACAAAATAACTCAAGCACATCACTTTTAAGACATAAATATCTCATCGTTAACTTGCCACTAAATCTCCTCTTCATCATTAATTCCTCTCATTATATCTCCTCATTAATCACGCAATTAACCTTTTCTTTTCCAATAACTCATTCTATTAATTCTCTTTAACAAAATAAATTCCATTAATTCTCTTTCATTTCAATTATTCTATTAAATTCCCTTAGCTCTATCATAGAGCTATATATAATAAATCTTATATCTTATAATTACGAAAAATGCAAACAAAGAGACTTGAACCCAAGCATCTAAGGGTTTTTTTATTTTTTTCTGTTTTTTTTTTTTTTTGCTGCAAAAATCCAAGTATCTAAGTTAAAGAGTTAACAAATCTACCACCACACCATGCTAGCTATTATATTTATAGAAGCTCTATATTTTACCTTATATTTTTTTTTCTTTGCATGCATATCTATCAACAAATTTTACGAAGGATTATTAAAATATATATATTTGCAAATATAATAATAATTATATTGGTTTACTAGGAATTAAGAAATGCATCCATATCTTAGCTTTTATGAAAGCCTGCATGCATTTCTAAACTGTTTCTCAACTGGGCCCGGCTTAAGCTCAACCAAGGCCCAATCCTAAGTGGGCCTAAGGCCGAAGCCCGAGGTCAAGCCTCAACCGTCCAACTCAGGCCAAGCCCGAACTGAAATTTAATGCACTCGGGTTGGGCTTGGGCCCTTTCCAGTCTCAAGTTGGTCAATCAACCTACTAAAATTCAATATAAATGTTTGAATATATTTATGATTTACCAAAACAAGTATGCAAATATGCATGTATCCATTACAAATATGAGTTTGTAGATGCATATATATACATAATTGGGCCAGGCTTGAGTTAGGATAAAGTAGGGTCAAGCTAAGGCTAAATTCAGGCTACCTAAGGGCTAGGCCCGGGCCTGATCCAAAAAATAAAGATGTTTGAATTTTTGTTCCCAGGCCCATCCCAGGGATTGAAAATCCAAGCCCAGCCCATGGAAAATTGTGGGCTGGTTCAGTCCAGGCTAAAGTTGGGCCCGGCCAAATTGCACCTAGATTTAATGTAATTAATGTAACGTTTAGAATTATTTGAGTTCCATGTGTAGCCATGCATATTCATATTCAATATGAGTTTAATTGTTGATTTTAAATCTGTTTTTGAGTTAGGCTTCAGAAAAAAAAAAAAGAAAAAAGAAAAAAATCTGTTTTTGAGTTACGAATCACTTTATAGTATATGGCAAGCTTGAAAGTATCAGTATGATATCGTATCGTATCTCAGGGCCATGGATACGTATAATATAAAGCACTTTAATATTTTAACTTTTTAATAATTTAATAGTTGATTTAATACGTCTGCCGTCAAATTGTCAAAATAAAATATAAAAAAAAAAGAAATAAATTTTGTGAGCCGAAACTCTCGATACATAAATATTAAAAAAAGTAAAAATTTGCATATCATAGATATAGATACTTTGAACCACTGTTTTCAAAACCGGACCGGACTGGATGGTTGGACCGGGAAAAACTAGGAATTGGTCACTTGACCGGTTCCGTTTTCCTCTAAAACCGCTTTTTCCCCCAAAACCATTGATTTAAGTCAGTAAACTGCTGAACAGGCCGGTTAATCATTTGAACGATTTTGACCGTTTTTCAAATTTTTAAATTTTTTTATTTATTGTCAGAATGAGCCAGTCATTCGGGTTGAACGGTCAGACCATTTGAACCGTTAACCAGACTCCTGTAGATGCAAGCTAAACCATGTTATATGGTATTAGCTTATCTATATACTATGTAGATGCAAGCTAAACCATCCTGTACGGATGTCCATGTAATTAATTAATTCATTAATCCATTTTCTAGTAATCCATGCAGTATATGGTACAGGTGCAAGTTAAACCATGTCCTACATGGGTGAGGGTGACAAAGTGACAAACAATATTATTGTAACTAGTAATATTAAAAATCAATTTATAAAAATTTTACAAAATTACATTAACAAAACTGTAATTTGGTGTTAATATACACTGCACAGGTGGAAGGTCGAAGGTCAACTTTATTCCACCTGTATCAACAATATCACCTTATATAGGTACAATTTTAATCAGTAAATTAGTAAACATGATTTTAGTTTATCAATAAGTATGGGAGATATTTCCAATGCATGATAAGATATGTGCGTGAGGCGCCAAGTGTAAGGAGCAGATACTTTGAGCTTCCAATATTAATATAATAGGTTGTAAGACATATTTACCACCAGTCCACGCGTACTTTGTTGTGATAATTGTATCTGCTTCGAGTGGCTGAGCTAAGTCACTTTTTATATGGTGACATGACCTGTGATTCAGCGACTCCAGGCAAGTTTCTATATGACTCGACGAAGTTGACAGGTGACAGATTTATGATTTGGCTTGGTTAGAAAATTCGACCCAGGTATCAATTCAACTCTTAAAACCAGTAGGCATTCACTAATCTTCCATCTTATCCATCTTTTTGGGTCCATGAGATGTGAATTTTGATGCATTTGGTGCAGGATTCTTCTTCACTTTGATGAGTCGGAGATCTATTCCTAACAAAAACATGATCTACATCTGAACATTTTAAATATATCTCGTATACATTAATGGAGTATTACTTTTGAAACAAGTTAAACAACTATCATGTTTGAGATGTGTGGCCATAAATCATGTTGGAAGCATGTTGAAAGTATTTTTGTTGGGAGCAAACTCCACTTCGATGTCCAGCTGGTATAATTGTCGGCCTGTTTATATAATTCCTTTCCATGCAATTAATGAACCTAGTTCTGGTTTGTGGTTATTGATAAGTTAATAAATATGAATAAATACATGAGCATGGAGGTATGGAAATTTCGTTTCATTCACAAGTTAATAAATATGAATAAATATTTTTACTTCACAAAAATAAATAAAAAAAAAGAAACTCTATCCACGTAAAATAAATAAGAATATTTTAATAATAAAAAGCAAGAAACCGAGCCAACCATACAGAATTTGGATCTGCTTCTCACAGAGAGCTTTTTACACTAACCTAACAACATCCCAACCACATTGAGAAAATCTCCCGTTCTTATGTTTTATTATTCATTTTACCAATACATGGTGGGATGTTCCTGTGAGGTACGGTTTATGGGGAGCAAATCCCAATTCAACTCTACATACAATCCAAACTTTACATAAGATTACTAACGAGGATTCGTAGGGGCAAAATTTAAAAATGCCATTTAAAGATACAATAATAAATTAGGTTATATTTTTTTAAATAAAATAACTATAACCATATTATTATAAATAATAAACAATCATGTAAAATCATTCTTGAACCGATTATTTAATTGGGATCAAATCATTGACCTCATTATATTGAAAACCATAGTCAAAATAATACTAATTTATTTTTATGTTAATAAGTTAAACATTTTTAACTAATATAATCTTATTTATTATTTATCAAATTTACTATTTCAAACATGGAACATGATAAAAAAAATACAAGAAAGATAACAAAATTATATATTTCAAAAAATGTTTGGTTCTGGACCTAAATCAATTCTGGACAAATAAGAATGAGAATCAATCCAATAATTAATCAAGACCAAATCATGGAATCAAAACCGTTATAATTATGTTCAGTCAATTTAGCTCCATTAGGATAGATCCAACCCATTGGTTCAATCCTAGTTTTTCTTAAATAAATTAAATAAATAAATAAAAGTCTATTGGGATGGTACTAGTATAGGCTACCTTGAACTAGACTCAACCTGTTGACAACACTAAATATTGGGCTCAAGGGGAGAGAATAATTTGTTAGTAAATTATTTCTAAATAAATAAATAAATGTCTATTGAAATCTATCTCTTAATGTCACATCTCTTTTATTCTACCGATTTATTTTATTAAAATAAGTAATTTATTTAATTTTATAAAATAAATAAATGTTTAGATAATAACAATAAAATAAATAAATGAATAAATACAAGTTGAGATAGAGAATAGGAGAGAGAGAGAGAGTTGAGAAAGAAGAGGAATGTCATTTTATTTATGGGATGTCACAATCACAAATAATTATATATGGCACTATTGTAATTTTTGAATGCCATTAAGTCAATTAATTACGGAGATTTGTCTTATATGTGGTATTCTTGTAATTTTTCAAAAAAAAAGAGAGGTAGGGGAAAAGGGAGAATAAATAAGAGAAGGGAGAGAGAGACATGTCTCAATAATTTAGAGAACAAAAAACATGTAAGTGTCAACCTCCCAATGTACACCCTCCCAATGCTTTAAGTATATAGATAGATCTCAAGACATCAAGAAGATAATATATAGGGTAAAATATAAAAACCTCCCCTGAAGTTTCTGACAATCATAAAATCCTCCCCTATAGTTTAACTTTAGCAAAACCCTCCCCTCTATTTTTGAAAAATTCAACAAATACCTCCCTTCCGTTAATGACCAAGACAGAAAATGTTAAAGAGATTATCATTTTTTTCAAAATGCCTATTTTACCCTTTTACAAATTAATGTGCATCTGGTTTTACTAAAATAGCCCTATCTCAGCAACTCCATAATCTGCTCAAATACTATTCATTTTCTTCCTCACGATGCACAATGGTAGAATGGCGATGCACTCCCCCTCCAACCTTCCTCCTTTAATTTCCCTTTGATTCACTCTCTCTCTCTCTCTCTCTCCTCCAAAACTCCCTTCCCCAACCTTTGAAAAATTTTTAGTCATATCTTTCAATTCCCCACACGAAAATTTCTCTGATTTCTGCAAATTCTTTAGCTCTCACATTAAATAAAAACTCTAGAATCAAAACCCAGAACATGAAAGTTGTGGAGTTCTCCCCTATCTTTTCGGTGCATCTGGAATCATCCCAATCGGAGTCCGGATGTGAGATTTATGCCCAGATTACTGAACGGTGCTGAAACTGTGCAAAATCATCCGATTAGCCTTGTTTCCCTCCTGTCGCCTTCTTGGTTGCCCTGAATCGAAATACAAGAGTAACGAGTCCAATTAAGTGTTAATTAAGTGTAAAAGAATGAATATTTAGGGATAAAAATATGATAATTTTTATTCTCATCAATATACATTTCGGATTCTCAGATAATAGTAGGCTGATATACTACTAGTAGTTGCTACATAAGTCTTCGTGGGAAACGATACTCTATTCATCACTTTATTACTTGAGCAGCTAGTGCACTTGCTAGTGTAGCAAATACGCATCAATGTTCTGGACAAATAAGAAAAAGAAAATAAATTTGGGATTTTTAGAAAATAAGAAAATAAAATTTATTAAAGCTGAAATTAAATATTCAGAATTTAAAAAGACAAGAAATAAAATTTAGAAATTAAACAAAACTAAAATTAACAAGAAAATAAATAAAAATATGCTGAAATTCGGATCCAGTGGCGATAGCTTTCCGGGAAGACAAACTTTAAGCCGTTCCTCCTTTGTTCAGCCCTCGAACCTTTCGAGAAACCTTAGCCTTGAACTAGGTGAATTCAGATATGCAAAAGACAAAGAAAAACAAAAATTAAATCAAACCAAAATCGAAAATTATAGAAATTAAATTGCTAGAAAAACTGAATAACAAAAAGAAAGAAAATAAAACTAAATAAAAATGGTTGATCAGCTCTAGTGACGGCAGTTGTAGGTTGGACGAACTGCTTGTAGGAACCCCTCCTGACAAGAACTGAGCGTCCTCCTTCCTATAACCCTTGAACCCCTCAAGAAGCCTTGGCCTTGTGAACTGGGCTAACCAACCCCTTCTCCAGGGCCCTTGGGGTCCTTTTTATAGAGAAGGGTAGACAAAACTGGGATTAGAGAGAAAGAGAGGGGCGGATAGCGGGTTTATGTAGAAAATGGGCACCCCTAGGGTTTAGGAATGAAGGGTTATGATTAAATTAGAGGGATCCTACGGCTAGTGTGAAAAGGAGAGGATGCTTATAAATATGGAGGATTGGGATTTAAGCTCCTAGGATTGAATGGTGGAGATTAGGGGTTAGGTGGCGCCTTAGGGTTAGAATGCTAAAGAGATGGCGCTCTAGAATGGAGGGTGGAGATTGCAAGGTGAAGATCTAAGGGTATGAGAGGTTGCTAAGGCTTAGATGGTTGAGATTAGATGTTAGGAAGGAGTGGAAGGTAAAGATTTAGCAGTTAGGGGCGACTAAGGTTTGTTAGACGTGAAAAGAATGAGTGGGGAGGCGCCCTAGGGTTGCTAGGGAAAGGGGAGTATGCTAATATAGTAGGAAGGGTGTCTTTTTGGGTTTAGTAGATAGGAGGTGCCCTCCTGTGCTCAGTTTTTTACAGAAACACCCCTCTTCCAATTGAAAATCTCACCAGCTTCCCAAAATCTGCAGAAAACTTTGTAAATTTCCTAGTTTTTACCCAGAATTTGCACAAGGACCCTCAAAGGTCACAACAATGAATTTAACCAAAAAAATGGTACAGATTAGTCAATCTAAGGTCTAAAATACCCCTAAAATGATGCCCTTAAGGCATCAAAATACAGAGTTATCACCTTCCAGCTACAACCACTAGATTTCATTCTCCTTTCTCTTGCATTTTCTCTCTCCACAAATAGAGTTCAATTGTGGAGGAAGAGAGTTCAATCGTTCACTTGTTGGAGCTCCTAATATTTATGATCTTGATTTCTTTAAAAAAAATCAGAGTAATCGACTATGAAATTCCTTACCTTCTAGGAAATTAATGTAGAAGCCACCGGTGTAGCAAGAAGTCATCGGTGTCTTAAATCATTGGTTGGATTTGTGGGTTCAGAGGTCTTCGATGGAAAATAATTGAAACCAGATTTTACCATTGTAGTTGCTTTTCCTGTAGAGTTCTTCGAGGTGGTCTTCAAAGTATACGAACGACATAGCTTGTTTACATCGATAAGAAAGAGTGTAAAAGTTTACTTCAATAAAATCGAAGCAAGCTTTTATGCTTATATCAACGGAAATTCTGACATATCCACAAATTTACATTGATTTTGGCAACATATTTACACCATAAACAACCAGAGTAAATATTTACATCAAACCGGCATTTACATCGTAAACAAACACAGCCTAAATAGAACATGCATAAGTTGCAGCCGTAATTGCCCATTTTCCGTACAATTAACCACTTAATTCATCTCTATATAGATGTGTTTATAGACAAAATACCCCGTAGTCCAATTGGTCACTTAGCATCCCAGATACAAACTTCTGGAAGGACAGACTCTCATGATCATGCCAGCCGGCCCACATATGTATTATCACCACTAATCCGCTAATTGGGCCTAGAATGCAACACCCGGCCCAAAATCAACATCATATGTAATTATGTACGGTATCTATTTTTGCCCAGATTTTTTTTTCTGAAAAATTCTAGATCGTGGCAATGTTGCCCCGGATGTATAAGGTGTGGTTCATCAACTATGCTGTTGAATATAGGTCTCCCGTCCCTTTCCGTTGTTATGCTTTTCCATTTCTAGCAAAGGCATGTGGGTGAATTTGTCCTCACAGAATGGTCCATACATCGTGTTCATAACTTTTTGGGAAAAGTGCACCGCAGTCCAGTCCAATGCAGAATTCTGAATTACAGTTCTTTATAATCTATTAGTAATTCTCCCTATAAACTGCATCTTGTCCATAGATTTAGTATCAATTCTTAATTTTTTTTGAGTTGTGGGAATATCTTTGTATTTGTATGTTTTTATTTCGGAATGACAATAAGGCGGGGATCATATTCTTCATCCCTACCCTCGATTCTAAAATTAACCACCATGCCAATTCCTGATTCCTGTCAGGGACAAAATTTATTCCTGATCCCTACCCTCAATAGGGATAACAGTATTTTTTTGAAAAATAAATTTAAATATAATAAATAATGTTTTAAATATGTTTTGTATATATATATATAAATGGGATCGGGGCGGGGACCTCAATCCCCATCCCCGACGCTAACCTCAATTGGGGATTCCTATTAATCCCCATCCCTGTCCCCACCCCACCTAAACAATTCCTATCCCCAACCCCATCGAGTTGAGGAAATTGGATCCCTATCGGGAATGGGGAAAATTGCCATCCCTATTTTTATTAATGGAGAGATTTTTCCAATGCACAGCTATAAATGACTAATAACACCGTTATGTGAGGACTGAACCTGAATTTAGAATAGTTACATATAAATATCTTCGTTGATTTTTATTTCTTTGTTTTCTTTTGCATTTTCTCATCGGGTGCGATGGATTTCCCAAAAACTAATGAATTTAGATTAGCTGAACACATCGGCTGTGCAGAGACTGTGCAGTCAATAATCATGCCCCACAACCCACTGCACATTCATAGCGTTCATCTGACCCAATCTACACTCAAGACAAAGACAAATAATTTTAGAAGGATATGGACCCTCTCTTTGATGTCTATAGCAGACGCTTTCATCCAGCAACCTCTTCATTTTTATATAAAAACCATAAAGTCGAAACCGTAAACCCTAAATAGTAAGCGTTTTTTTTGCATATTAAATGATAAAGTTTTGTTTATTGACAAATTCATTTACGTTTCGAAGCTAATTGCAAAAACAATGAGCGGGAAAATTTCTTCTTAAAAGGAAAACATCCACAACATGATGCAAAACAAAGAATGGTAAAAGTGTGGAGGAAAAAAAAAAAAACGAAGACACACCCGGCAGTTGGTTGATATTAGGAAGATGAATAAAAAGAAAAACAAGAAAAAAGGGGGGAGCGTTGGTTGATTGAACTTTCTTCAAAACAGAGTAGTTGCACAGAAAGTTGAAATCTTAAACATCTTTTTATCTTAATTAGATTCAGAAAAGAATTTATCAAAAGATATTTTCTTTTGAGCCTTTTTCTAATTTCTTTGTTCTTCAAAACATATGTATACACTTTTTTCCTTGTAACAGGCTTTATTGGATTCTTTTTTCTATGTATCTCCATTTCTTTGTTTTCCCGGTGTTTGTTTCTTTTCATATTTCTCCATATGATGAAATCGTGGATAAGCATCCATAGTAGAAAAAAAGAAAAGGGTTCCCATAATGAATCAAGGACATTACAAATCTTGCTCGTGGCTGAGAGAGCTCAGACAAGTCATGGATTTCACAGTAACCACTGGAATTCGAGTTCCAGACAACTATAAAAAGAGATCAGACTCTCGGTTTTTATTCTGGAGTTTGATTTGCCTTATCCAGCAACATAAATTGTGTATTAATAGTATTTAGAGCTGCCACATTTTGGTTAAGAGGAAAAGTCACATAAATGCCCAATACGATTTTTATTTTTAATAAGACAGATTCGTTTTGAAAATTTGAAGAATTAGCGGTGGCAAAAAAGACTTGTGATTTTTGAACACTTCAGTTGAATAGTCTTTTACCCTTCTTTTTATCGGGAGAAATAGGGATACGTCAATGTATTTTTAGTCAGGGTGTTATGGGCCCGAAAATAGGATCTCATCACGGGTCGGTCCATGGGAAAAACATCTTGGCGCCCTAATGATGATTTGTCCAAGAGATCATCTAACTCTCCTTACTCTCTTTCTTGACTGAAATTTTCGATATGTTTATTGAATAATATCAGCTCCTTAAATAAGAGATTACAAGAGGTAGAATCCTACTTTTAGGAAGACTCCTTGCTAATCTACTATTCTATCCTATTAAATTGATAAGATAAGACTGAACTGATAAGATAAGATAAGACTTCCTTAATCTAACCTACTGAACTGATAGGATAAGATAAGACTTCCTTAATCTATCCTACTGAACTGATAAGATAAGATAAGAACTATAATTAAATAAGATAAGAACTGTAATTAGATAAGATAAAACTCCCTTAATCTATCCTACTGAACTGATAAGATAAGATAACTAAATAGATAAGACTCCTACTAATCCCTACTACTGAAAGCAAATAAGGTAAGAATACTGAATAGATAAGATAGGATGAAAACACTAAATTGTTACTGCTGAGAACACTAAATTACTGCTGCTGCTGCCGGCACCCACATCACAGGGCTATAAATATTCAAAATGTTAAAAACCCCCACTTTATACACCAATGCCCCCTGTAAATTGGCATCAATTCACCCACCTCCTAGCCTAAAAATTCTGGAGTTCACATTTCCGCCCCACAAAGAGTCACCCCACAGTGCATTCCCACCGTGTATTGTAAACATCTCTCGATGATAGTACAAGTCATCATCGGAATTCCTAATATACGGCGAGAATGTACTGTGAGGCGTTGTGGGGCGGAGATGTTATCTCAAACTGGGCTGAACCATCAGTCTCCCCCTTTTTATTTTAAATGCTGATGTAATTTGGCTGCATGTTACTATTTTACCAACCAAATGACGACAAGGTCCGACTACAGCAATACATAGAAGATTAGTGAGGACTACAGCACCACATGAATATGTTTTAGGTGAGTCGGTGTGGACACGCTTGTTGGTCTGAGGTAGATCTTTCCTTTTATATATATTTAAGAATTGAGACCCCGAGACATATAGAGAGAGGATTATTAGAAGATGGAAAACTCGAATTCGAGCTTTCTATTGTTGTTTTGTTTCATTTGCACCTTCATTTATTTCCTCGCTTCTGGTAGAAGGGGAAGTAAGTCTGTCTCACCCAAACTCCCACCAGGCCCCATCCCTCTTCCCCTTGTCGGCAACCTCTTGAAACTCGGTAACAAACCCCATGAAGCACTCACAGAGCTAGCCAAGGCTTATGGTCCAATTATGACTCTGAAACTCGGCTGCCTGACGACGGTCATCATTTCTTCGTCTAGCATGGCCAAAGAGGTCTTGCGAAAGAACGATCAGGCCTTGTCAGCTCGAATTATTCCAGATTCGGTCCGGGCATGTAATCACCATCAAGTATCAATGGTATGGTCACCACCTTCCCCTCAATGGCGAAACATGCGGAAGATCTGCAATACTGAAATATTTTCCAGTCAGAAGCTTGACGCTATGCAAGGTCTCCGATGCCAAAAGGTTGAGAAGCTTGTTGCTTATGTTCGCGACAATAGCCGGGCTGGTCGTGCAGTCAATATTGGCCAAGCAGCATTTGTCACCTCTCTTAATTTGTTATCAAACACCTTCTTCTCTGTGGACTTGGTCCATCTCGGCTCTGATTCTGCCCAAGATTTCAAGGAACTAATCTGGGCAGTAATGGAAGATGGAGGAAGACCCAACTTGGCAGACAATTTCCCAATTCTCAGATGGATAGACCCACAAGGTGTAAGGCGTCGCTTGTCTAGCCATTTTCAGAGGTTACTCGAAATTTTTGATGAAATGATCGACCAAAGGTTACAGTTGAGAGCTTTGCTTGCTTCTCCCACGCACAATGACAACAGTGATGTATTGGATGTTCTCCTCAACCACACCAAAGATAATGCCTCCCAGTTCGGGCGGAATGAACTCAGGCATTTTATTTTGGTAGGTAACTAACTTTCTTTTATTTATTCCTTGTCTTCATGTAAAGAGGATGTCTTACAGTATTAGAGCCATTGTGTAATAATAGATAGTTGTGCTTTTAAAGAAATAATAATAATAATAATAGATAGTATGTGATGGTGAGATTAAACATTTTTTCTCGTTATGTGATAATCCAATACATACTCCAGTGCGATAAGAATTCTTCTTCTTCTCTTTTTTCTTGTATTGACTTGGGATTTTGCTGCTTAATATGCATATTTAATATTTTACTGATGCTGACAGACATTTTTGGGCAACCCTTTTACAGTATTCCAATTTAATTTCTTCATGTTTGTTTTGTGGTCGCCATTTAGTTATGTGCACAATCCTTGTGACAATTCACTGACCTTCAGAGAATATAAAGTTTTCTCCTCTCTAAACATTAATTATGTAGTTTGAAATAAAATAAGATAGAAACAGAAAATCGGGAGATAGTTAAAACTTACACAAATTTTGTTAAGAATATTCCCTCAAGCATTCTGTTCCTCTCTTATCAGATACATGAATAACATATTTAAAAAAAAAAATCAGAATACTGCACTCGTACTTAGTACATGGGGTCATTCTCTACTTATCTACCAAACCAAATATAGCTTGCTGGAATGGAGAAAATCACGTTCCACTCTGTTTTGTTGGGAAGAAAACAAATTTCAGAAATTGGTTGTAGTGGTGTAAAAATTCCATGTAAATAGAATTCCACTGATAAATCTATTTCCCAACTTGCTTAGTTTTCTTCGAAAATGACTTTCCTTTTAACCCTTGAAGAGAAAATTTTCACCTTTGGTTTGGGCTCAGCGCACACTACTCGATCCCTTTGACCATTACAACCCGAAGAAAAATAAGACATATTGACAGGGCAGTTGGAGTTCTTTTTGTTGTTGATAACTTGAAAGCAACCATGTGGGAAATGGATTGCAACAAATATTCGACTGTGACGTATTAGAAACAAGAGCAACTTAGAACAAATAATGTTGAATATTAATAGGGGAAATGTTAAAGGAAACGCGAATCCTTCATTTGTGATCTAATGCAGACAATTCAATTCTGTATCAGGATCTATTTGTTGCAGGAACAGACACAACATCAAGCACATTGGAATGGGCAATGGCTGAGTTACTTCGAAAGCCTGAAGCAATGGTAAAGGCTCGAATGGAGCTGGAAGAAACAAAACAGAATGGTAAATCGATTGAAGAATCGGATATTGTTCGACTACCCTACTTACAAGCGGTGGTGAAGGAAACATTTAGGTTGCATCCGCCGGCTCCACTCTTACTCCCTCATAGAGCAGAAATTGATGTAGAGATATGCGGCTTCACCTTGCCCAAGGATGCCCAAGTTCTGGTGAATGTGTGGGCCATAGGCAGAGACCCAACCAAGTGGGAGAACCCTCACTGTTTTAGTCCTGACAGGTTTCTCAACTCAGCCATTGATTTCAAAGGTCGGGACTTTGATTTGATTCCGTTTGGCGCCGGGAGACGGATCTGTCCTGGGTTGCCACTAGCTTTTAAGATGGTTCACTTGATGTTGGCTTCTCTTCTTCATTCGTTTGATTGGAAGCTTGAAGATGGGACGACAACAGAGCAAATGGACATGGATGATTGTTTTGGACTCACTTTACAAAAGGCTGAGCCTCTTGTGGCTGTCCCTGTTCATGTTTAGCACTTTTCATCAATAACTAATTCAAGAAGAAACACAAACACCATTGTTTGTACTGAAATCCTGTTGGTGAGAAATTAGAAATGTGTATTTTTTAAGGAAACTTGCATTATTAATTCAACGAACAAGATGTTTTCCTTTGTGAGCCTATCTTAGGTGTGGATTTCTGAGAAACACATTGTTGTACTTGTCATCCATCAGCACCTATACTATTACAATGAGATTGTCCGAACTAATTGTCACGAGGGGAGACCCTTATTGACAACCAGAAACGAAAACCAAATTTTTTTTCCTAGAGCTAACGTTTGAGTTGGTGGTTTAGGCATCTTTTTCAAGCCCATTGTGGACCTTGTGTTAGAGCTGGTACCGTGGTAGTACTGTAGTAAGATGATGCATGTGAGACCCACTAGTTTAATGCAAAGAAACAGCCCTTGCGAGTAATGCCAAGAAACCAACTCAACTATTTGGACATTGCCTATAATGAACTACTATCTTGTTTGCATGTTTGGCTATATAACCTATAGGAGGAATTTGTAATTTTAATGTTGGGATCGATGATATTATTTCTTTTACTCTATACCACCTCTATGTCTTACCATTGAGAGAGAGATGAAGGGATGAGAGATTCATCATATGGGTGGCTGAACCCTACAGGAAAGTTGGGTGAAATTTCAAAAATTTTTCTCTCCCATGTGGGAATCACATTCCCTATTTTAGAAAACTGCATTTTCAATGATCAATCTTGAACCCAAACCAAACCAGATCTGAAACCAAAAGGGAGTGGAAGGTTATACCTGATATGAAGTAGTAATAACCTCCAATGGAGGTGTTCACACCCAAGGAAAGATCCAAAGACTGCTTCCACCGAAGATGACACGGTGCAGGATGAAGCAGAATCAAAAGGATGGTTTTTCAGCAAGAACCGAATTCTTCAGCAAGAATTTGATGGAGGGCTAGTGAGCATGACTTCATATTACCTTTTCTGCCAAAAGGTAATATCAAGAACTCACTCCCACAGGTGGAGATCGAATCCAAGATGCAAGAACAATTCGGCCAAGATTATTCTATAAATCGAAAACCCTAATCAAGAATCCCAAGAATAATTCACAATCAATCGGATCTGCTTAAAATTAATTACAAATTAGAATTAAAATTCATCATGGTTCACATAAAAGAAAGAAAGAAGAAAGATTTAATAAAGAAACATCAAGAAACCCTAATCGAATCTAGGTTACCAAATTGCAGAATCAAAGAAGAAGATGACCTAACAATTCTACATCAGTCTTCAATCTTCTCTTCAGTTTGCATTCAGCAGCCTTCTTCCTCTCTAGCAGTTCTCCTTCTTCTTCTATTTTGTCTTCAAGGGTCCGAACCCTAATTCTCTCATTTTCTTTTCTTTTTATACTTTTCCTCTTCAGCCTCTTTTCACTACGCCCTAGTTAATTTAGGTCAAACCAGAGTGGATCCCATTGACTTTCATAAAGTCAGATTTATGGTGGCCCAAATCAGCTAGGGTTTCCGCACGCGTCCCTTTTCAAGGTTGTGGGGCTCACCATGACAGGAAGGGGTCATCCAATGACCGTAAGGGACACCATGGCAATGATGTGCGTTCAGCCATGGTGTGCACAAGAGCCAGTAACGAATCATCATGGGCCAAGTGCTTATGGCCCACGAACGCAACACATCAAACATCCACACATCACATGAAATGGAAGAATTGATCCAATCAATTAGCTACTGTAAAGCCCATTAATCAGCCTGTTTAAAGTCCATAACATTAACCATTAATATTATCTAGGTATATGGGTTGAATCGCAGTTAGCAGTTCGGCCCATATAGCTTTTATGTAAAACTAGGCTTTTGCAATTTTAACCCCTTAAAACTGGGCTTTACAGGTTGGGCCGAATTGGTTCTTCCAATTAAAAATTGATTTCATTCGTAAAAGTGGGAAATAACAGGACTGAATACAGCCCCTTTCAAACCCTAGATTCGGTCTAAACAACTTTGGCCCAATCTAGTCCAAAATGGTCCAAAACCATTCTTCAATTCAAGAAACAATTCAATGAAAGATCTGAAATTAAAAAACTAAATTTTGACAAAAACAAAACAGATCTGGAATGTTCGTACAACCTGCAAAACAGAGGTTAGAAATCATGGTTGCAGTTTCCCAAACTACAAAATGCAGATAGCAAACTCTTCATCTACGAATCTCCAGCGCCGCCGCCTTCTCCAATCTAGAAAATAAAAACAAAAATCCAATTTCTATTAAATAATTACATTCTTGATTGAATCCTATACATTCAGTCTAGAAAAATAAAAATAAAATTATTTTATAGACCGAATAGAATAGAAACTGCAAATAAAGATTGCGCAGACAATCTGCGCCAATTCTGCACTTCGATCTCCAGGTACGAACAGTCCATTAAATCAAGAAATAAATTAAGAACAGTTCTAAATTAATTTTGGATTTAACAAAATTAATTTCAGATCAATCGCCCAAAACAAGAAACAATTTCTTGAAGCAAAACTACAATTTGCGCAATATCCGGATAGAACAGCTTCTACCGAATTGCGCAGGTTCAGATCTGATCTTTTGGTTCAAGATTCGAACCTGTGGCTCTGAAACCACTGAAAGGAATGGTAGGATCCATCATATGGACACCAAAACTGTTGTGGAATGGGTGGGCGAATTTCAAAAATTTCCTACCTTTTTTCCAACTGGGAATCACATTTCCTGATTTTAGAATCAAAATTCAAGGATCCTTCTTGAACCAAACCAAACCAGATTTAAACCAAAAGAGAAGGGAGGGATTATACCTGATCTAGAGAAGTAGTATCTCCCAACGTTGGTGTTCATGAAAGAATGGTAGGATCCATCTAATGGACGCCATAAAGGTTGCGGAATGGGTGGGCGAATTTCAAAAATTTTCCTACCTTCTCTCAACTGGGAATCATATTCCCTAAATTTAGAATACAATATTCAAGGATCCTACTTGAACCCTAATCAAACCAGATCTGTACCAAAAGACAAATGGGAGGAATATACCTGATCCGGAGAAGCACTATCTCCCAAAGTTGGTGTTCACGCCCAAAGAATGCTCCAAGATCCGTTCCTACTGAAGATGACACAGCTGCGGATGGAACAGAACCAGCAGGGTGAGTCCTACACACAGGATCCTTCACAAGAATCCTCTGGAAGTACTAAACACTGAATCCTTTTCAGTCTTTCTTGCAAGACTGATGTCAAGAACAGATTTCTTGACTTTCTTTTTCTGCAAAGATCTAATCTTGCAATGGTAGATGGCGGCGGCAGGAGGAGATCTCCAAAATGAAAAGGCTGAACTGCTTTTCTCTTTTTCTGGAGAGTATGAGATCTGATCTCAATTCGCAGGAACCTTTCTTGCAAAAATTTTCTTGGTTCGAAATCTGTTGTATTTCTCTCCTTCTTGGTTCGTTTTTCTCCTCCTTTCTTCTTGATTAAGAAACCTCCTTATTAGGAGTTATCCCAATCCAAATCAGTATTTGGATAGGGGATAATCTTAATCCTTTCTGCAGATAGAGTTAGCTTACTCCTGATCTTATCAGGAGGTTACCAGATTCAAATCTAATTTGAATTTGGTCTCTAAGAGTGGATAAGGCTAAAGGCCCAATCCTTTTACTAACTTCAATCTCAAATTCGCCCCATGGATGGGTGATCATATCAGCCCACCTCGAAATGGGCTTTTGGCCCATTAAGTGTTCAGTGTCTAATTACTTTCCAATCTGCTGCCCAGTTGGGCTTCTTTGTATGGCGTGGGACCCAAGCATTGATCTACACACCAGCCACATGGGTTCGGCCCAGCCTTTAATACAAGGCCCAGCCGAATTCACTGAAAAACTCAATGAACCCCTTGAGTCCATCGTATGGACCCTATGGGCCCAACACTTACATTAAGTGGTCCCTGGGCCAAGCCATCTTATAAAAACCTAGGGACTGTGGGCAGGTGCAAGATTAGCCCATCATGTATTATCCTAAATGGTCTTACACTTAACCTCTCAGCCCTTAACGATCAAGCACTGCCCGACAAGAGAGGACCTCTCCCTCGACTGCAAGGAATAGTGCTGCACTCTCCTCTCACATGGATCCTGGGAATAAAAACCATTTCCAAATATTTTGAAACCGTACATATATATAAAAATATTAATTTTGCAAAACAAAATTCCAACGATTGAAATCAACTGCCGGCAGTTTGGTTTCCATCAGAGAGAGTGCATTCCCGATCATTATCCTTTGTCCGACAAAGTGGCTGATTCTGTCACTATGACCACCCACTCAGATGAATTCTCAAACTGCCCCAACATACCTAGGTTTTGATCCCCGCTAAGGATCTCACTGATTGGTATATCAAAGACAGCCTGATCCGACACCTAGTGAAGTGTCATAATCGAGTCTAGGGGTCAGGTGTAACTTTCCAGTTTTGCCCATCTGTCTCCAAGGTCCAGGGCAAGACTGGAAATCTGGTCCGGTTCAAGGATTCAAGTAATCCCATACCGCATGTTCCTCGGGTCTTACCCTGATGGCTGAGACAGGCCATCCCAACACTTGGTGGCACACCAACATCAGCCTTGGCAGGATAAATCTCCCCAGACTTATCCAACGGCTGTGAACATTTAAAACTAACATGAATCTCTATAAATGTCCAGTTTTAGGGTTTTACACAGAATTAAACCAAATAACATGAATCAAACATGCACTTTAACTATTTCCACTAAAGTGGGCTTCAGCCAGGCTTTAGCCAGGCTTTAGCCAGGCTTTTCTGCAAGTTGGGCTTCAGCTGCGGATTGGGCCTTCCTATGAAATTGCCGCGACGTCGGGCCCGGATTTGACTTCGATATAGGCCGAATCTGCGAAAGCCCAAAACATGAAAGTTGTGGCATTTTCTCTTATCTTTCCAGTGGATCTTGAATCAGCCCATTCGGAGTTCGGATACGCGGGTTAGTCCCAGATTACTGAATAATGTCGAAACTGTGAAAAATCATCCGATTTGTCTTTCTTTGCTCCTGATGCCTTCTTTCATGCCGTGAACAGAAATATGAGTCCAATTAGGTGCTAATTCAGTATAAAAGACAGAATAATTGGGGATAAAAATATGATAAATTCTACTCTCATCAATTGGCACATCAAAGACATCCCAATCCAACACCTAGTGCAGTACCATAATCGGGTCTAGGGGTCAGGTGTAACTTTCCAGTTTTGCCCATCAATCTCCAAGGTCTAGGGCAATACTGGAAATCTGGTCTAGTTCAAGGGTTCAAGTAATCCTACACTGCGTGTACCTGGGGTCTCACCTTGGCGGCTGAGACAAGCCACCCCAACAGTGTTAGCCTTGGCAGGATAAATCTCCCCAGACTTGTCAAACGGCTGTGAACATTTAAAACTAACACAAGTCTCATTAAGTGTCTAGTTTTAGGGTCTTACACAGAAGCATACCACACAACATGAATCAAACATGTACTTTATTTATTTACATTAAATATCAAAAGTACATCAAAACTGATTGAAGCTAATGGCATACAAAACCGTCTAACACTTGTAACAAAGGCTGGGCTGAACCCATTTGACTGATGTATAGATCAATGTTTGGGTCCCATGCCATACAAGGAAAGCCAACTGGGCAATAGGTTAAGAGGTTAAGTGAGCACATAAATTTAATGGGCCTAAAGCCCAATTTCAAACTAGGTTAATTAGATTAAATAAATAGGGACAAATCTAGGTTTGGATCAGCTGATAAGGATAGGAGGATAAGTCTTATCCACTTAAAGAGTCTAGATCCAAATAAAGATTTGGATCAGGAAACTCCTAATTTAATTAGGATTAAGTTGATCTTAAACTGCAGATAAGATAAGGGATTATCCTTATCACTTAAAGAGTCCAGATCTTAAACTGCAGATAAGCCCAATTCTGCTCCACCCTAAGCTGTGTCATCTTCAGTGGGAGCAGTCTTTGGCATTTTCCTTGGGCATGAACACATTCGTTGGGAGTTACTGCTACTTCGTATCAGGTATATCGCTCTCCTACCTTTTGGTTTCAGATCTGGTATGGTTTAGGGTTAAAGATTGATCCTTGAAAATGCAGTTTTCTAAAACATGGAATGTGATTCCCATATGGGAGAGAGAAATTTTTGAAATTTTGCCCAATCTACCTACAGGGTTCGGCCATCCATATGATGGATCTCTCATCCCTTTAGGATTGATGGCTAATTGCAAGATGCAATTCGGCCCACATCTATAAAACCCAGTTTTAATCTGTTAAAACTACTTTAGCCCAATTCAACATAAATGCTATATGGACCGAACTGCTCTTTGCAGTTCAGCCCATATACCTAGATAATATTAATTGGTAATATTATGGGCTTTATATATGGATTTTACAGTTATTTAATTGATTGGATCAATTATGGATTTCATAATTGATCCATGGATGTGCGATGTGCTACGTTCATGGGCCATCAACACTTGGCCCATGCTGATTTGATAGTGGCTCTTACGCACACCATGGCTGAATGCATATCATTGTCATGGTGTCCTTAAGATCATTGGATGATTTTCCTACGTGGTGGGCCCTACACCAGCTTCCTCCCCAAGAGGAACCGTGCGGAACCCTAGCCATTTAGGGCCCATCTAAATCTAGCTTTATGAAAGCCAGTGGGAGCCACTTTGGTTTGACCTAAATCGGATCTAGGGAGTTTTTCGATCCCTCCATTAAACATAAGTGCATGTGATAGGGAATTTCATATGATGAATTCTCTAAAGGCCTTCCATCATTAGTATGAAGGTTGACTGTATTGGTGGGTGGGGATGCACTATAAAATTGGGCTATCCATCTGCTAATGCAATTAACTAGATTGCTTCATGAGATGATAGGGGCGTCATAGACCGATGTGGGAGGGGCCTATCCTAAAATGGAAGACTCTCTCACGGTACCTTGGCATCCACGAACATGATGGGTGAGCACTTACTGGACAGAAATGTTTAACCTAAAATGGCTATGAACCTTGTCTGACTGATGAGAATTAAAATTATCATATTTTTATCCCTCAATATTCAGTCTTTTATAACTAAATTAGCACCTAATTGGACTCACTATTCTTGTATTTCAATTTAGGGCACGAAAGAAGGCGTTATGGGAAAAACAAGGCTAATCGGGTAATTTTACACAGTTTCAGCACCGCGAGATAATTTGGGCATAACTCTCCCATCCGGACTCTAATTGAGAAGATTCAAGATTCATTGGAAAGATAAGGAAAAACTCTACAACTTTCATGTTTTGAGCTTTGATAAATTCGGACTGAATCGAGGCCCAAATCTGGCCCGAAGTCTAAGAAAATTCGTAGAGAAGCCTAGTTCATAGCTGAAGCCCATTTCGCAGTTGAAGCCCAGTTTGCAGAGAAGCCTTGCAGTGGCCCAATTTGTTAAGGAAGCCCAATACGAATGCAAGAATAAGAAACATCAAAGAGTCCTATCATATTCAATTTTTTGTTGTATTTTTAGAAAGATAAAAGAGATTAGGATTACCAGTTAAAAGATAGGAGTAGATTAGATCTAATCTAAGCATTATCTATTAGAGAACTGATCTCCCAATGGAGAAAGAACTCCTTAGGGGAGAAGGAGACAACTCCCTCCTAATTCTATATAAAAGGGGGTGGACTAGCACCCAGGGCCATCATAAAATCCTCCAAGAGAGCTTCAGCCTTAAAAGAGAGCAATCAACAACCAAGGAGGAAGAAGCAGAGTTCGCCCCCTCTCATTTGGAAGCTGCGATTTCATCATGAAGTGTCTGTAAGGTTTTATTTTCTGGTTGAAGGGTTAGGAAAGCTTTGATTCTATAAACATTGTAAGATCTAATTGATTTTTATTTCAGTTCATTGTTTATGGGTATTCATATGTTTTCTGCGATTAACTGTGAGGATTATTTTTATTGATTAAGCAAGAAGGAACCCTTGCTCATTCAATGAAAATAATCTATGGCCGATTAAACCTCCAGTTTCGTATATGATTGGTAGGTTCAATCATGGTGGCAACTAACAAAAATTGATTGCAAAAAAGTTTTCGATCTATGTTAGGAAAATGTATGATCTGGTTTAAACGGTCCGAGCTTGTGAGATCGCTGACCAGAATTGGGTATTTCCCCTCTTAATGCTATTTATAGATTAAATCCTAAGAGCTTGTTTAGGACTGTCTATTAATAAGAGAGGCAATCAAAGATTTTGTTTTGGTCGTCGAATAATACGAGTAGAGGCTGGCCGTTAGAGCTTGTTAATGGCTATAACCAATTTATTCGTAAACATATGAATCTATCTTTGCATCAAGGATCAACGATAAAAATCAAAGCTGAACTTGTCCCTTCAACCAGAAGCTATTTCCCATCGATTTAATCTTTTGCTTTCTGTTATTTTCTGTTATTTTCTTGTTTTCCTTAGCTTTACAACCCCCTTACTTGTTAGATAGTTTTGTATGCCCTTAGCTTCAATCTGATTTGATGTACTTTTGACATTTAGTGTAAATAAATAAAGTGCATGTTTGATTCATGTTATATGGTATGATTCTGTGTAAGACCCTAAAACTGGACACTTAATGAAACTCGTTTTAGTTTTAAATGTTAACAACCATTGGATAAGTTTGGGGAGATTTATCCTGCCAAGACTGATACTGATGTGCTGCCAAGTGTTGGTATGGCCTGTCTCGGCCACCAGGGTAAGACTCAAGGCACGTGCAATATGGGATTACTCAAATCCTTGAACCGGACTAGATTTTCAGTATTGCCCTGGACCTTTGATATAGAAGGGCAAAACTGGAAAGTTACACCTGACCCCTATACTCGATTATGATACTTCACTAGGTGTCGGATTGGGATGTCTTTGATATGCCAATCAGTGAGATCCTTAGCAGGGGTCAAAACTTGGGCATGTTGGGGCAGTCTGAGAATTCATCTGAGTGGGTGATCATAGTGACAGGATCAGCCCCTTTGTCGGACAAATGTAATGATTGGGAATGCACTCTCTCTGATGGAAACCAAACTGCCCGCAGTTGATTTCAATCGTTGGAATTTTGTTTTTGCAAAATTTATATATATGATATATATTTAAGTATGGTTTCAGAATGTTTGCAAATGGTTTTAATTCCCGAGATCCATGTGAGTAGAGAGTGCAACACTGTTCCTTGTAGCTGAAGGAGAGGTCCTCTCTTGTCGGGCAGTGCTTAATCATTATGGGCTGAGAGGTTAAGTGTAAGGCCATTTAGGATAATACCTGATGGGCTAATCTTGCACCTGCCCACAGTCCCTGGGTTTTTATAAGATGGCTTGGCCCAGGGACCACTTAGTGTAAGTGTTGGGCCCATAGGGTCCATGTGATGGGCTCAGAGGTTCACTGGGCTTCTCAGTGAATTTGGCTAGGTCTTGTAATAAAGGTTGGGCTGAACCCATGTGGTTGGTGTGTAGATCAATGCTTAGGTCCCACACCATACAAAGAAGCCCAACTGGGGAGCAGATTAGAAACAAATTGAGCATTGATTGCTTAATGGGCCAAAAGCCCATTTCGGACTGGGCTGATATGATCACCCACTTATGGGGTGGATCTGAGATTAAGGTTAGCAAAAGGATTGGACCTTTAACCTAACCCACTCCAGGAGATCAAATTCGAATCAGATTTGAATATGGTAATCTCCTGATGAGATCTGGAGTAAGCTAACCTAATCTGCAGATAGGATTAAGATCATCTCCTATCTAGATGCTGCTTTGGATTGGGATAACTCCTAATAGAATTAGGAGATTTCTTAATCAAGAAGAAAGAGGAGAAATCCTAAGAGGATTAACAGAATTCGAACCTAGGATTTTGAGCAAGAAAACTTACTGCGAATTGAGATAGGATTTTGAGCAAGAAAACTTACTGCGAATTCCAACCGCTGCCATTCTCTGAAAAGATTCGATCTTTGAAGAGAAAAAAAATCAAGAAATCAGTTCTTGATATCAGTTTTGCAGAAGGAACTGAAAAGATTCGGTGCTCAGTGTTTCCAAAGGATTCTTGTGAAGGATTTAGTGTGTAGGATGCACTCTGTTGGTTCCGTTCCACACATTGCTGTGTCATCTTCAGCAGGAGTGGATCTTGGTGTCCTCTCTGGGCGTGAACACCAACTTTGGGAGATACTGCTTCTTTGGATCAGGTATAATTCCTCCCTCGTCTTTTGGTTCAGATCTGGTTCGATTATGGTTCAAGTAGGATCCTTGAATATTGCATTCTAAATTTAGGGAATATGATTCCCAATTGGAAGAAGGTAGGAAAATTTTTGAAATTCGCCCACCCATTCCACAACCTTTTTGGCGTCCGTACGATGGATCCTACCATTCTTTCAGTGGTATCAGAGCCATAGGTTCGAATCTTGAACCAAGAAAATCAGATTTGAACTTGCGCAGATGGGCAAAAGTTGTTTTATCAAGATTTGCGTAGATTATTTTCTTTTTCAAGAAATTGTTTCTTGTGAGGGCGATTGATTTGAAATTGATTTTTATTAAATCTAAAATTTATTTAGAACCGTTCTTTATTTATTTTAATTTAATGGACTGTTCGAACTTGGAGATCAAAGTGCAGATTTGGCGCAGATGGTCTACGCAATTCTTCTTTTTTATTATTTTATTCATTCAATTCGGTCTGTAAAATAATTTTATTTTATTTTTTTTTATTTTTCTAGATTGAATGTATAGGATTTGATCAAGAATGTAATTAATTAATAGAAATAGGATTTCTGTAATTTTTTATTTTCTTGATTGAAGAAGAAGGCGGCGCTGGAGATTTGCAGATGGAGAGATTGCATTCTGCGATTTGCAGTTTGTGAAACTGCAACCCTAGTAATTAACCTCTATTTTGCAGGTGGTGCGAACAGTCCATATTTGATTTATAATTGTCTAAAATCAAATTATTAATTTCAGATCTTTCATGAATTAACTCTTGAATTGAAAATCAGTTTCGGACAATTTCGGACTAGATTGGACCAAAACCGTTTGGACCGAATCTAGGGTTCGAAGGGGACTGTTTTCAGTCCAATTTTCTCACACTTTCTGTTCCAAATCTGATGTTCAATTGCAGGGATTAATTCGGCCCACCTGTAAAGCCCAGTTTTAAAGGGTTAAAATTGTAAAAGCCAACTTTTGTGAGAAAAGCTATATGGGCCGAACTACTAACTGCGATTCAGCCCATATACCTAGACAGCATTAATAGTTAATGTTATGTTTTAAATGGGCTGGTTAATGGGCTTTACAGTAATTATTTTGATTGGATCAATTTCTTCCATTGCATGTGATGTGTGTGTATAATGTGCTGCGACCATGAGCCATAAACGCTTGATTCATGATGAATCGTTAGTGGCTCTTACGCACACCATGGCTGAATGCACATCATTGCCATGGTGTCCCCTAAGGTCATTGGATGACCCCTTCCTTGCATGGTGTGAAGGGATGAGAGATCCATCGTATGGACGCCCAAATCTTGTGGAATAAAGGGGGCGAATTTCAAAAATTTTTCTCCCCCTTCAACTAGGAATCGCATTCCCTATTTAGAAAATCATATTTTCAAGGATCATTCTAGAACCATAAATTGAAGCAAATCTAAACCAAAAGGAGTAGGAGAGGATTATACCTGATATGGAGAAATAATATTCCCCAATGAAGGTGTTCACGCCCAAGGAAGGATCCAAAGACTGCTCCCACTGAAGATGGCGCAGTGCAGGATGGAGCAGAATCAACAATACTCTTCTCCAAGAATTCTGTCCTTCGCAAGAAACAGCAGAATGGCACGTGAGCACAGCTTTCTATCAATTCTTTCTCAAAGAACTGATGTCAAGATCGAATCTTGACTCCTTCAACAACTGCAGATCGAACTTGCAAACAGGGCGGCAAGAACAAGGAGGCGACAAGAAAGAATTTTGAAGGGTTGCTTAATTCTTTCTTCTGTGATTTCAGCTTTGAAGAGGATCTGATTATGTGTCTTCTCAAGGCTGCCGCCCCCTCATTCTTTTTGTTAACCTGAAAGATCAGCTCCTAATCCAATTAGGAGCTGCTTATCCAAATCATATTTGGTCAGCCCTTTCTTTAGGTGATAAGGATAAACCCTTATCTTATCTGCAGATTAGATTAGTTTTCTCCTAATCTCATTAGGAGGTTTCTAGATCTGAATCACATTCAGATCTGGACTCTCTGAGTGGATAGGGTCTATCTGCTAATCCATCTCAGAATTCGCCCCATAATTAACTAATTAAACAGCCCAGTTCGAAATGGGCTTTAGGCCCATTAAGCTTATGTGCTCACTTAACCTTCCTAACTGCTGCCCAGTTGGGCTTCCTTGTATGGCGTGGGACCCAAGCATTGATCTACACATCAGCCACATGGGTTCGGCCCGAACTTTGTTATAAAGCTTGGCCGAATACACTATTATGAACAGTGCACCCCCGGAAACCCATCAAATGGGCTCTATGGGCCCAACACTTACCCTAAGTGGTCCCTGGGCCAAGCCACCTTGTAACACCCAGAGACTGTGGGCAGATGCAAGATTAGCCCATCAGGTATTATCTTCAATGGTCTTACACTTAACCTCTCAGCCCATAATGATCATACACTGCCCGGCAAGAGAGGACCTCTCCCTCGGCTGCAAGGAACAGTGTTGCACTCTCTACTTCTATGGATCCCGGGAATTAAAACCTTCTTGCAAACATTTTAGAAACCATAATATATATACTTTTATATCTCACATAAAATATACTTTGCAAAACAAATCTCAACGGT
This sequence comes from Nelumbo nucifera, assembly GCF_055504915.1. Lineage (NCBI taxonomy): Eukaryota > Viridiplantae > Streptophyta > Magnoliopsida > Proteales > Nelumbonaceae > Nelumbo > Nelumbo nucifera. The sequence goes on from NC_142649.1 coordinate 193,513,784, forward strand.
TGAAATCGGCTGCCGGCAGTCTTGGTTTCCATCAGTGAGAGTGCATCCCCGATCATTTCCTTTGTCCGACAAAGGGGCTGATCCTGTCACTATGATCACCCACTCAGATGAGTTCTCAGACTGTCCCAACATACCCAGGTTTTGACCCCTGCTATGAAGGGATGAGAGATCCATCCTATGGACGCCCAAAAGATTGCGGAATAAGGGGCGAATTTCAAAAATTTTATCTCTCCCTTCAACTGGGAATCGTATTCCCTATTTAGAAAATCATATTTTCAAGGATCAATCTTGAACCATAAACTGAACCAGATCTGAACCAAAAGGAGTGGGAGAGGATTATACCTGATACGGAGAAATACTATCTCCCAATGGAGGTGTTCACGCCCAAGGAAGGATCCAAAATCTGCTCCCACTGAAGATGGCGCAGTGCAGGGTGGAGCAGAATCAGCAACGTTCTTCAAAAGAACTTGATCCTTCGTAAGGATCAACTGGACGACTTGAGTACAGCTCCAACCAATCTTTTCACAAAAGATTGAAATCAAGATCCAATCTTGATTGCTCCCAAGAACTGGAGATCGAACTGAAGGAATGGCAAAAGCAGGAAGGTGGCGGCAGGAGAGAATTCGCAGTATGCAGGAAATCTCTCAATCTCTCTTTCTTCAAAGAGAAGAATGCTATGGATGTTGTTGTGTAGTAGGCTGCCGCCCCCTTCCCCTTTTATAATCTCAAAAGGGATCAGCTCCTAATCAGATTAGGAGCTGCTAATCCAAATCATATTTGGGTTAGAAGTCCCTTAGTGATAAGGGATAACCCTTATCTTATCTGCAGATAAGATCAGCTGTCTCCTAATCTAATTAGGAGGTTTCCAGATCTAAATCCCATTTAGATCTTGGACTCTCTGAGTGGATAGGGTCTAAGCCCAATCCTTTCAGCTGACCCTCTTTAGAATTCGCCCCCTTTAAATGACTGATCAAATCAGCCCAGTTCGAAATGGGCTTAAGGCCCATTTAAGGTTATGTACTCAAAAGGCTTCCAAATTGCTGCTCAGTTGGGCTTCCTTGTATGACGTGGGACCCAAGCATTGATCTACACATCAGCCACATGGGTTCAGCCCAGCCTTTGTTACAAGGCCTAGCCGAATGCACTACTGAAGACAGTATACCCCCTGAAACCCATCAAATGAGCTCTATGGGCCCAACACTTACACTAAGTGGTCCCTGGGCCAAGCCACCTTGTAACACCCAGGGACTGTGGGCAGATGCAAGATTAGCCCATCAGGCATTATCCTCAATGGTCTTACACTTAACCTCTCAGCGCATAATGATCATACACTGCCCGACAAGAGAGGACCTCTCCCTCGGCTGCAAGGAACAGTGTTGCACTCTCCACTTATATGGATCCCGGGAATTAAAACCTTCTTGCAAACAATTTAGAAACCATACATATATACTTTTATATCTTATATAAAATATATTTTGCAAAACAAATCTCAACGGTTGAAATCGGCTGCCGGCAGTCTTGGTTTCCATCAGTGAGAGTGCATCCCCGATCATTACCTTTGTCCGACAAAGGGGCTGATCCTGTCACTATGATCACCCACTCAGATGAATTCTCGGACTGTCTCAACATACCCAGGTTTTGACCCCCTCTAAGGATCTCACTGATTGGTACATCAAAGACAGCCCAATCCGACACCAAGTGTAGTATCATAATCGAGTCTAGGGGTCGGGTGTAACTTTCCAGTTTTGCCCATCAATCTCCAAGGTCCAGGGCAATACTGGAAATCTGGTCCAGTTCAAAGATTCAATTAATCCTACACTGTATGTGCCTAGGGTCTCACCCTGGCAGCTGAGACAAGCCACCCCAACCGACTTGGTGGCACCACAGTGTCAACCTTATCAGGATAGGTCTCCCCAGACCGACCCACTGGCTATGAACATTCTAAACTAACACGAGTCTCATTAAGTGTCCAGTTTAAGGGTATTACACAGAAACATACCAAGGGAACATCAATCAAATATGCACTTTTATTCATTTACAATAAACTCATAAAGTACATCATTTAGATTGAAGCTAAGGGCATACAAAACTGTCTAACAGCTTGCTCTACCCGATTTGGGTCTTTCGGTCCAATTAGTATTCACACAGCCCGATCCAATCCAGTACAAGCCGATCTGGGTTGACCCAAATACAAAATAGACCCCGGGTAGGATGGTTCGGTACCCCTTGCTCTACACAGTTTGGGTCATCCGATCCAACTAGTATTCACATAACCTGACCCAGTACAAGCCAATTCTGGTTGACCTGAATCCAAAATAGACCCCAAGCAGGATGGTTCAGTACCACTTGCTCTATCCGGTTTGGGTTGTCCAATCTGAAGGGATGAGAGATCCAACCTATGGACGCCCAAAGATTGCGGAATAAGGGGGCGAATTTCAAAAATTTTTCTCTCCCTTCAACTGGGAATCGCATTCCCTTTTTAGAAAATCATATTTTCAAGGATCATTCTTGAACCTTAAACTGAATCAGATCTGAACCAAAAGGAGTAGGAGAGAATTATACCTGATACGGAGAAGTAGTATCTCCCAACGGAGGTATTCACGCCCAAGGAAGGATCCAAAACCTGCTCCCACTGAATATGTCGCAGTGCAGGATGGAGCAGAATCAGTAGTGTTCTTCTCCAAGAACTCTGTCCTTCACAAGAATCAGCAGGATGGTATGTGAGCACAGCTTCTTTTCAATCCTTTCTTAAAGAACAGATGTCAAGATCCAATCTTGACTTCTTCCACAATTGGAGATTGAACTGGCAAACAGGGTGGCAATAACAGGGAGGTGGCAAGAGAGTATTCGCAAGGTGCAGAATTCTCTCTTCTTGATTTCAGCACTAAAGAAAATCTGATGATGTGTCTAAAGGCAGCCGCCCCCTTCTTTTGTTAACCTAGAAAGATCAGCTCCTAATCTCATTAGGAGCTGCTTATCCAAATCATATTTGGATCAGCCTTCTCTTCAGGTGATAAGGATAAACCCTTATCTTATCTGCAGATTAGATTAGCTTTCTCCTAATCTCATTAGGAGGTTTCTAAATCTGAATCACATTCAGATCTGGACTCTCTGAGTGGATGGGGTCAAGACCCTATCCTATCTGCTAATCCATCTCAGAATTCGCCCCATTATTAACTAAATAAATAGCCCAGTTCAAAATGGGCTTTAGGTTCATTAAGCTTATGTGCTCACTTAACCTTCCTAACTGCTGCCCAGTTGGGCTTCCTTGTATGGTGTGGGACCCAAGCATTGATCTACACATCAGCCACATGGGTTCAGCCCAGCCTTTGTTACAAGGTTTGGTCGAATACACTGTTAAAGACAGTGCACCCCCTGAAACCCATCGAATGGGCTCTATGGACCCAACGCTTACCCTAAGTGGTCCCTGGGCCAAGCCACCTTGTAACACCTAGGGACTGTGGGCAGATGCAAGATTATCCCATCAGGTATTATCCTCAATGGTCTTACACTTAACCTCTCAGCCCATAATGATCATACACTGCCCGACAAGAGAAGACCTCTCCCTCGGCTACAAGGAACAGTGTTGCACTCTCCACTTATATGGATCCCGGGAATTAAAACCCTTTCGCAAACATTTGAGAAACCATAATATATATATATATATATACTTTTATATCTCATATAAAATATACTTTGCAAAACAAATCTCAATGGTTGAAATCGGCTGCCGGCAGTCTTGGTTTCCATCAGTGAGAGTGCATCCCCGATCATTACCTTTGTCCAACAAAGGGGCTGATCCTGTCACTATGATCACCCACTCAGATGAATTCTCGCACTGTCCCAACATACCCAGGTTTTGACCCCCGCTAAGGATCTCACTGATTGGTATATCAAAGATAGCCCTATCCGACACCTTGTGTAGTATCATAATCGAGTATAGGGGTCGGGTGTAACTTTCTAGTTTTGCCCATCAATCTCCAAGGTCCAGGGTAATACTGGAAATCTGGTCCATTTCATAGATTCAATTAATCCTACAGTGTGTGCGCCTAGGGTCTCACCCTGGCAGCTGAGACAGTCCACCCCAACCGACTTGGTGGCACCACAGTGTCAGCCTTGTCAGGATAGGTCTCCCCAGACCAACCCACTGGCTGTGAACATACTAAACTAACACGAGTCTCATTAAGTGTCCAGTTTAAGGGTATTACACAGAAACATACCTAGGGAACATGAATCAAATATGCACTTTTATTCATTTACAATAAACTCATAAAGTACATCATTCTGATTGAAGCTAAGGGCATACAAAACTGTCTAACAGCTCCCACTTGCACTTAGGTCCAATCAGGTACTAGCTGGAGTCCCATGTTTTCCACATGTTTCTCAAACACTTTCTGCAATAGTGGCTTTGTCAATGGGTCTGCTACATTTTCCGCTGACGCTACCTTCTGAATCAGGACGTCCCCTCTACCAACAATCTACCGCAGTATGTGGTACTTCCTCTCGATGTGCTTTGACTTCGAGTGGGCTCGTGGCTCCTTAGCCTAAGCAATGGCTCCATTGTTGTCACACAACAATGGGATGGGTGATGTGCTGGACGGAACTACTCCCAACTCGTGAATAAACTTCTTCATCCACACGGCTTCTTTGGCTGCCTCACTTGCGGCAATGTACTCGGCCTCGGTCGTGGAGTCTTCAGTTGACCCCAGTTTGCTGCTTTTCCAGCAAACAGCACATGATCCTATCGTGAAAACATATCCAGATGTAGACTTTCTATCATCTAGGTCTGACTGGAAATCGGCATCTGTATACCCTTGGATTTGTAGTGAGCTACCGTCGAATACTAGACAAAACTCTTTTGTCCTTCGAAGGTACTTAAGTATGTTTTTCACAGCAGTCCACTGCTCCTGCCCTGGGTTGGCCTGAAATCTGCTTACTATACTCACTGCTTGAGCTATGTCAGGACAAGTGCACAGCATGGCATACATGATGCTCCCTATGGCTGAGGCATAAGGAACGTCTTTCAAGCCATCAATCTCCTCAGAAGTCTTGGGAGACATCTTCCTTTCTTGGAGTTTTCCATGCTGTATCTCTTGACTATTTTGTCAATGTAAGCAGATTGGAATAATCCTATTATCCGCTTCGATCTATCTCTATAGAGTCGAAGACCCAGTATATAGGAGGCTTCTCCACGATCTTTCATGGAGAATTGCTGTGATAGCCATACTTTCACCATAGTTAACATTCCTACATCATTCCCAATGAGTAGAATGTCATCTACATACAGAACCAAGAAGGTAACCTTATCTCCCCTGTACTTTCTATAGACACAGGGTTCATTCAGATTCTGCTCGAGGTCAAACGATTTGACAGCAGAATTAAAACGGATGTTCCAACTTCTTGAAGCTTGCTTAAGTCCATAAATGGATCTGTTAAGTTTACATACCATGTTTTCCTGACTTGCAGCAATGAAGCCTTGCGGCTACTGCATATAGATATCTTCAGCTAGCAGGATCCAAATGGATTTAAGCATGGCCACAGGCGAAAAGGTTTCCTCATAATCGATGCTCCCTTTCTGAGTGTACCCTTTCGCCACCATTAGAGCTTTGAAGGTCTCAACCTTACCATCCGGGCCCTTCTTCCTCTTGTAAATCCATTTGCAACCGATTGCTTTTACCCCGGAGGGTGGATCTACTAGAGTCCAGACTCCATTGGTCTCCATTGAGTCCATCTCTGCTATCATGGCCTCCACTCACTTCTGTGAATCTATGTCCAACATAGCTTCCGCGTAAGTCACGGGATCCTCTTCACTAGTCAAGGTTTCCACCAAGTAACTATCCTGGTCATAACCATAACGGACTGGTGGCCTGGATACCCGAGTGGATCTTCTAGGTTGGTCACTACCTGAAACTTGTGGGACATCTCCCATTGCTCCTGAGCTCTCCTCATCAAGGACAACTTCCTGACGATGGGTGTCCAGGATATAATCGGTTTCCAAGAATTGTGCATTTCGACTGCAGAACACTTTCTACTCACTTGGGTCATAGAATAGATAACCTATAGAGCCTTTTGGGTAGCCTACAAATAGGCAACGACTGGTCTTGCATTCCAACTTGTTTGCACTCATTCTTTTAACGTGTGCTGGACAACCCCAAATCTTCAAGTGTCTGACACTTGGTTTCTTTCCGGTCCAAAGTTCAAATGGAGTATTCGGAACTGATTTGTTTGGAACCCGATTCAGCACGTAAATCGCAGTCTCTAATGCGTTACCCCAAAAAGGATGTGGGTAACTCTGAGTGTATGAGAAGCGACCGGACCATATCCAATAAGGTCCTATTCCTCTTCTCTGAAACACCGTTAAATTGTGGTGTAGCAGGAGGAGCTAATTGTGATACTATCCCATTGTCCTTTAAGTGGTCCCTGAATTTGTCAGATAGATACTCGTCACCTCGATCTGATCGAAGGGCTTTAATTTCTCTCCCTAACAGTTTCTCGACCTCTTGTTTAAACTCTTTGAACTTTTCAAAAGATTCAGACTTGTGTCTCATTAGGTACACGTAACCATATCGTGAAAAATCATCTGTGAAGGTGATGAAATACACGTGTTGATTTCCTGTCCTAACACTCAGGGGACCACATACATCAGTATGTATTAGGTCAAGTGTGCCTGTACATGTTTCAGGCTTACCGTTAAATGGCCGTTTCGTCATCTTGCCTTGTAGGCAAGGCTCACAAGTGGGAAGATCTTCTACAGTTAGAAAATCCAAAGGACCATCCTTTACCAATCTTGTGATTCGGTCAACACCGATGTGACCAAGTCGGTAATGCCACAGACACGTGGGATTTACTGTATCACGGGCTCTCTTCTTGGGGATTTCAGCCGACGTATTTTCGGTTATGTTAGTTTCTAGAGAAGGATGTTGAACATAGTGACTGTTCTCCAGTTTCCCGTATGCGATGAATCTGTTGTTTCTTTTAATAGTAATCGTATTACTATGATCACCCAACAAAGGGGCTGATCCTGTCACTATGATCCTGTCTCTATGATCCTGTCACTTTGTCCGACAAAGGGGCTGATCCTGTCACTATGATCACCCACTCAGATGAATTCTCGGACTGTCCCAACATACCCAAGTTTTGACCCCCGCTAAGGATCTCACTGATTGGTATATCAAAGATAGCCCAATCCAACACCTAATGTAGTGTCATAATCGAGTCTAGGGGTCGGGTGTAACTTTCCAGTTTTGCCCATCAATCTCCAAGGTCCGGGGCAATATTGGAAATCTGGTCCAGTTCATAGATTCAATTAATCCTACACTGTGTGTGCTTAGGGTCTCACCTTGGCAGCTGAGACAGGCCACCCCAACCGACTTGGTGGCACCACAGTGTCAGCCTTGTCAGGATAGGTCTCCCCAGACCGACCCACTGGCTGTGAACATTCTAAACTAACACGAGTCTCATTAAGTGTCCAGTTTAAGGATATTACACAGAAACATACCAAGGGAACATGAATCAAATATGCACTTTTATTCATTTACAATAAACTCATAAAGTACATCATTCTGATTGAAGCTAAGGGCATACAAAACTGTCTAACACAGCCCAACCAACATTCACACAACTCGACTTAACCCGGTACAAGCCGATCTAGGGCGACCCAAATCCAAAAAAGTTTCGGCAGGATGGTTTTGTATCCACATGCTTTGCCCAGTCTGCACCATTTGGTCAACCAATATCCACACAACCCGACCCGAATCTAGACCGACCTAGTTTACTTACGTTCACTTGATTCAGGTCAATCGGTTCGGTCTAAAACCTATGCACAAACCTGATATGGTCCGGCCCAAGTCAAACCACCATTGACTAAGCCAGTCCAGTCCAACCGGACTGATGTAGATCTAAATGGTTCAACCACCCTTAATATGATTAGCTCAAAGATAATCCAATTATATAGTTCTACTTGGTCTGTTTGGTTTGAACTTAAGTGGTCCGGTCAAACCCGAAGTCCGAACATAGTTAAATGGCTTCACCGCTTATGTAAAAATAACATGCATGAAATGTGATTAGAACCTTCACCAACTAAAATTACCACCAAGCTATGACCAACTTATATGTTAAGAGAAAGTTTATTTTTCAAGTCCATAAATATAAGATTAATGGGTTTGGGCAGATTGAATTTGGTTAAAGCGGGTGTGGGTTGAAACCAAGCAATTTTAATTCTATATAACTTGGTCATTAATGGGTTCGCAGGTTAGATAGCTCAACCCAACGTGCCCAATTGCCACCACTACTTATTGACAACCAGAAACAAAAACCAAATTTTTTTCTATGAGATAACTGTTAGACAGTTTATGTATGCCCTTAGCTTCAATCTTATTTGATATACTTTTGTTATTTAGTGGAAATAATTAAAGTGCATGTTTGATTCATGTTGTATGGTTTAATTCTGTGTAAAACCCCAAAACTGGACATTTATAGAGATTCATGTTAGTTTTAAATGTTCACAGCCATTGGATAAGTCTGGGGAGATTTATCCTGCCAAGGATGATGTTGGTGTGCCACCAAGTGTTGGGATGGCCTGTCTCAGCCATCAGGGTAAGACCCGAGGCACATGTGGTATGGGATTACTTGAATCCTTGAACCGGACCAGATTTCTAGTCTTGCCCTGGACCTTGGAGATAGATGGGCAAAACTGGAAAGTTACACCTGACCCCAAGACTCGATTATGACACTTCACTAGGTGTCGGATCAGGCTGTCTTTGATATACCAATCAGTGAGATCCTTAGCGGGGATCAAAACCTGGGTATGTTGGGGCAGTTGGAGAATTCATCTGAGTGGGTGGTCATAGTGACAGAATCAACCACTTTGTCGGACAAAGGGTAATGATCGGGAATGCACTCTCTCTGATGGAAACCAAACTGCCGGCAGTTGATTTCAATCGTTGGAATTTTGTTTTGCAAAATTAATATATTTATATATATGTACGGTTTCAAAATGTTTGCAAATGGTTTTAATTCCCGGGATCCATGTGAGAGGAGAGTGCGACACTGTTCCTTGCAGCCGAGGGAGAGGTCCTCTCTTGTCGGGCAGTGCTTGATCGTTAAGGGCTGAGAGGTTAAGTGTAAGACCATTTAGGATAATACCTGATGGGCTAATCTTGCACCTGCCCATAGTCCCTGGGTTTTTATAAGATGGCTTGGCCCAGGGACCACTTAATGTAAGTGTTGGGCCCATAGGGTCCATACGATGGACTCAAGGGGTTCATTGAGTTATTCAGTGAATTCGGCTGGGCCTTGTATTAAAGGCTGGGCCGAACCCATGTGGCTGGTGTGTAGATCAATGCTTGGGTCCCACGCCATACAAAGAATCCCAACTGGGCAACAGATTGGAAAGTAATTAGACACTGAACACTTAATGGGCCAAAAGCCCATTTCGAGGTGGGCTGATATGATCACCCATCCATGGGGCGAATTTGAGATTGAAGTTAGTAAAAGGATTGGGCCTTTAGCCTTATCCACTCTTAGAGACCAAATTCAAATTAGATTTGAATCTGGTAACCTCCTGATAAGATCAGGAGTAAGCTAACTCTATCTGCAGAAAGGATTAAGATTATCCCCTATCCAAATACTGATTTGGATTGGGATAACTCCTAATAAGGATGTTTCTTAATCAAGAAGAAAGGAGGAGAAAAATGAACCAAGAAGGAGAGAAATACAACAGATTTCGAACCAAGAAAATTTGCAAAAAAGGTTCCTGCGAATTGAGATCAGATCTCATACTCTCCAGAAAAAGAGAAAAGCAGTTCAGCCTTTTCATTTTGGAGATCTCCTCCTGCCGCCGCCATCTACCATTGCAAGATTAGATCTTTGCAGAAAAAGAAAGTCAAGAAATCTGTTCTTGACATCACTCTTGCAAGAAAGACTGAAAAGGATTCAGTGTTTAGTACTTCCAGAGGATTCTTGTGAAGGATCCTGTGTAGGACGCACCCTGCTGGTTCTGTTCCATCCGCAGCTGTGTCATCTTCAGCAGGAACGGATCATGGAGCATTCTTTGGGCGTGAATACCAACTTTGGGAGATAGTGCTTCTCCGGATCAGGTATATTCCTCCCATTTGTCTTTTGGTACAGATCTGGTTTGATTAGGGTTCAAGTAGGATCCTTGAATATTGTATTCTAAATTTAGGGAATATGATTCCCAGTTGGGAGAAGGTAGGAAAATTTTTGAAATTCGCCCACCCATTCCGCAACCTTTATGGCGTCCATTAGATGGATCATACCATTCTTTCAATAACGTTTATGTGGTGGTGGTTTAGGCAACTTTTTCAAGCCCATTGTGGGTCTCGTTAGAGGTGGTAGTACTGTAGTAATATGATGCATGTGAGACCCACCGGTATAATGCAAAGAACCAGCCCTTACGAGTAATGCCAGGAAACCTACTTTTAGAGCTGTATGATTTCATGAATCTACTAGGTCCTTTTTAGGGTTGTATGATTTCATGAATCTACCTAACTCCATCCTGCCCTGGGTTGGCATGAAATCTGCTTACTACACTCACTGCTTGAGCAATGTCAGGACGAGTGCACAGCATGGCATACATGATGCTCCCTACGGCAGAGGCATAGGAAACGTCTTTCATGCCATCAATCTCCTCAGAAGTCTTGGGAGACATCTTCTTGGAGAGAGTGACTCCGTGCCAGAAAGGAACATTTCCTTTCTTAGAGTTTTCCATGCTGTATCTTTTGACTATTTTGTTAATGTAAGCAGATTGGGATAATCGTATTATCTGCTTCGATCTATCTCTATAGGGTCGAAGACCTAGTATATAGGAGGCTTCTCCAAGATCTTTCATGGAGAATTGCTGTGAAAGCCATACTTTCACCGTAGTTAACATTCCTACATCATTCCTAATGAGTAGAATGTCATCTACATACAGAACCAAGAAGGTAACCTTATCTCCACTGTACTTCCTGTAGACACAGGGTTCATCCGGATTCTGCTCAAAGTCAAACGATTTGACAGTAGAGTCAAAACGGATGTTCCAACTTCTAGAAGCTTGCTTAAGTCCATAAATGGATCTATTAAGTTTACATACCATGTTTTCCTGACCTGCAGCAATGAAGCCTTGCGGCTGCTGCATATAGATATCTTCAGTAAGATCTCCATTCAGGAATGCAGTTTTGACATCTATCTGCCAAATCTCATAATCATGGTATGCTGCTACAGCTAGCAGGATACTAATGGATTTAAGCATGGCCACATGCGAAAAGGTTTCCTCATAATCGATGCCCTCTTTCTGAGTGTACCCTTTCGCCACTAAACGAGCTTTGACGGTCTCAACCCTACCATCGAGGCCCTTCTTCCTCTTGTAAATCCATTTGCAACCGATTGCTTTTACCCCGGAGGGTGGATCTACTAGAGTCCAGACTCCATTGGTTTCCATTGAGTCCATCTTTGTTCTCATGGCCTCTACCCACTTCTTGGAATCTATGTCCAACATAGTTTCCGCGTAAGTCACGGAATCCTCCTCACTAGTCAAGGTTTCTACTAGGTAACTATCCTGGTCATAACCATAACGGATTGGTGGCCTAGATATACCGAGTGGATCTTCTAGGTTGGTCACTACCTGGAACTTGTGGGACATCTCCCACTGCTCCTGAGCTCTCCTCATCAAGAACAACTTCCTAACGATGGGTGTCTAGGATGTAATCGGTTTCCAAGAATTTCGCATTTCGACTGCAGAACACTTTCTGATCACTTGGGTCATAGAATAGGTAACCTACAGAGCCTTTTGGGTAGCCTACAAATAGGCAACGACTGGTCTTGGATTCCAACTTGTCTGCACTCATTCTTTTAACGTGTACTGGACAATCCCAAATTTTCAAGTGTCTGACACTTGGTTTCTTTCTGGTCCAAAGTTCATATGGAGTATTCGGAACCGATTTGGTTGGAACCCGATTCAGCACGTAAATCGCAGTCTCTAATGCAGAACCCCAAAAGGATGTGGGTAACTCTGAGTGTATGAGAAGCGACCAGACCATATCCAATAAGGTCCTATTCCTCCTCTCTGAAACACCATTAAGTTGTGGTGTAGCAGGAGGAGCTAATTGTGATACTATCCCATTTTCCTTTAAGTAGTCCCTGAATTCGTCAGAGAGATACTCGCCACATCGATCTGATCGAAGGGCTTTAATTTCTCTCCCTAACTGTTTCTTGACCTCTTGTCTAAACTCTTTGAACTTTTCAAAGGATTCAGACTTGTGTCTCATTAGGTACACGTAACCATATCGTGAAAAATCATCTGTGAAGGTGATGAAATACATGTGTTGATTCCGTGTCCTAACACTTAGGGGATCACATATATCAGTATGTATTAGGTCAAGTGTGCCTGTACATCTTTCAGGCTTACCGTTAAATGGCCGTTTCGTCATCTTGCCTTATAAACAAGGCTCACAGGTGGGAAGATTTTCTACTATTAAAAAATCCAAAGGACCATCCTTTACCAACCTTGTGATTCGGTCAATACCGATGTGGCCATGTCGGTAATGCCATAGACACGTGGGATTAACTGTATCACGGGCTCTCTTCTTGGGGATTTCAGCCGACGTAGTTTCGATTATGTTAGTTTCTAGAGAAGGATGTATAACTTAAAGACCGTTCTCCAGTTCGCTGTATGTGATGAATCTGTTATTTCTTTTAAAAGTAATCGTATTACTAAAGAAGACAGAATAACCATCTGCACACAATTTTGTGACAGAAATCAAATTTCTCCTTAAATTCTGTACATAAAGACAATCTTTTAGTACAATTGTTCCTTCTCTAAAAAGTCACTCCACGGTTCCTATGGCCGCGGCTGCAACAGTTGCAGTAGTCCCCAAGTAGAGTGTGACTTCTTCTTCACTCAGCCTTCTGCTTACCTTGAACCCCTGCAGTGAGTTACACGCATGAGTTGAAGCCCCGGTGTCAATACACTAGGACTCTGAAGCTACCAATAAATTGGTTTCTATAACACAAGTTTCGAAATTACCTTTCTTGGATTCCAGGTAGGCAGGACAGCTCCTTTTCCAGTGGCCGGTCCTCTTGCAGAAGTGACAGGCACCTGATGCTTTATCTTTCTTCTGCTTCTTGCCCTTAGTGGCTTTCTTCTGAGGCTTCTTTGCCTTCCTCTTTCTCTTTCCTGTCTTGCCCGCTTCAACAAGCATAGCTACAGGCTCATCATTTTTAATCAGTTCTTCAGCTCTTTGCAATATATTGCTGAGCTCTTGCGGGCTGACATTCAGCTTGTTCATGTTATAGTTCATGATGAACGAATTAAAGGAAAGAGGCAAAGAATTAAGGATAGCATCTATCTGGGTCGTTAGGTCCAGCCCGGATCCAAGTGCCTCCAGTTCATTGATGTATCCCATCATCCAAAGACATTGGTCGTGAACTTGCTGGCCCTTGGACATTTGTGCGGTCATGAACTGTTTCAAGACCTTTTGTCGAGTAGAACGATTCTGCTCTTCATACATCATCCTGAGACTTTCCAATATATCCTTGGCAAGTTCGATTTGATCGAACTGCCTCTATATTGGGTTGTCTAAGGAGGCAATGATGTAACATCGGGCAAGGGAGTTCTTCTCCTCCCATTCCTGATAGTCTCTCCTTTGGGCCTCAGAAGCCCTATCACCCGGACGCTCCGGGGCAGGATTCTTTGCCACTTTGTCTAACTTTTCAGAAGTTAGGACCAGCATAAGATTCCTGTACCAATCGGTATAGTTTGGGCCCTTCAACTTGTTGTCATCAAGCAATTTTGCAAATGATCCGTTTTCCATTTTCTGATAAAAGAGCAAACATCAGTCCATAACCTGATTTGATTCATGTTCATTTTATAGATATGGATTTTAATCTACGTTCCATTTCCATTTATTCATCTCTGAGATTTCCCTCCTTTCTCAGTAACGGAGACTACGGGTTGTCTCTGGAAATGTGGGAAATCACATAGGATGCATGGAGCCAACTGGAAAATTTTTGAAATTCGCCCACCCATTCCGCAACCTTTTTGGCATCCATACGATGGATCCTACCATTCTTTCATTATTTAATTTACTTGGAAATAAATCCACCCAATCCCTGTGGAGACAACCTTGCTCATCACTATCTACAAAATATTTAATTGGAGCAAGACTATTTATCTTTGGTTGGATTCGACACCCACCACTGACAGAGGCCAAAGGGAAAACTTATAAGATGAGTGGATGAGATCCTTCACAAAAGGTGGTGGGGTTTTGCAACTGAAATAGTTGGTTCTATGCACCCTATGTGGTTTTCGACATTTCCCGAGACACAATTGTCTCCATCATTGAGATTGGAGGGAATCTTAGAGATGCCCAAAATGGGAATGGAACATAGATTTAAAGCCCTTTCTATGTGATGACATGAAACAATTAGGTTGTGGACTTAAAAATCTGCTTTGCCTTTACTAGAAATGGCAAACGGAAACTTCACCAAATTGATAGATGATAACAAACGCAAGGGCCCTAATTATACTGATTGGTTCTGAAACCTTATGCTGGTTCTGACGTCCAAGAAATTGGACAAAAATGCTAAGAACCCTGCTCCGGATCACCCGGGTGCTAGGGCTTCTGAGGCCCAAAGAAGAGAGTATCAAGAATGAAAAGAGAAAAACTGTCTTGCCCGGTGTTATTTTATATCCTCTTTAGACAATACAATACAATGACAATTCGATAAGATTGAAGTGTCCAAGGATATATTGGATAGTCTGAAAACTATGTATGAAGAGAAGAACCATTCTACTCAACAAAAGGTCTTAAAATTGTTTATGACCGCACAAATGACCTTCATGACCATTGTCTAAAGATGATGGGTTACATCAATGAACTGGTGGCTCTCGGGTCAGGGCTAGATCATGACACTAAAATTGATGTTGTCCTTAATTCTTTACTTCCGTCCTTTAATCAGTTTATCATGAATTACAACATGAATAAGCTAAACGTTAGCCTTCAGGAACTCAGCAATATGTTGCAGAGGGATGAAGAACTGATTAAGAAGGATAAGCCGATAGCCATGCTTGTTGAAGGTGAAAAATGTTAGACAGTTTATGTATGCCCTTAGCTTCAATCTGATTTGATGTACTTTTGTTATTTACTGGAAATAATTAAAGTGCATGTTTGATTCATGTTGTTTGGTTTAATTCTGTGTAAAACCCCAAAACTGGACATTTATAGAGATTCATGTTAGTTTTAAATGTTCACAGCCGTTGGATAAGTCTGGGGAGATTTATCCTGCCAAGGATGATGTTGGTGTGCCACCAAGTGTTGGGATGGCCTGTCTCAGCCATCAGGGTAAGACCCGAGGCACATGCGGTATGGGATTACTTGAATCCTTGAACCGGACCAGATTTCTAGTCTTGCCCTGGACCTTGGAGATAGATGGGCAAAACTGGAAAGTTACACCGGACCCCTAGACTCGATTATGACACTTCACTAGGTGTCGGATCAGGCTGTCTTTGATATACCAATCAGTGAGATCCTTAGCGGGGATCAAAACCTGGGTATGTTGGGGCAGTTTGAGAATTCATCTGAGTGGGTGGTCATAGGGACAGAATCAGCCACTTTGTCGGACAAAGGGTAATGATCGGGAATGCACTCTCTCTGATGGAAACCAAACTGCCGGCAGTTGATTTCAATCGTTGGAATTTTGTTTTGCAAAATTAATATATTTATATATATGTACGGTTTCAAAATGTTTGCAAATGGTTTTGATTCCCGGGATCCATGTGAGAGGAGAGTGCGGCACTGTTCCTTGCAGCCGAGGGAGAGGTCCTCTCTTGTCGGGCAGTGCTTGATCGTTAAGGGCTGAGAGGTTAAGTGTAAGACCATTTAGGATAATACCTGATGGGCTAATCTTGCACCTGCCCACAGTCCCTGGGTTTTTATAAGATGGCTTGGCCCAGGGACCACTTAATGTAAGTGTTGGGCCCATAGGGTCCATACGATGGACTCAAGGGGTTCATTGAGTTTTTCAGTGAATTCGGCTGGGCCTTGTATTAATGGCTGGGCCGAACCCATGTGGCTGGTGTGTAGATCAATGCTTGGGTCCCACACCATACAAAGAAGCCCAACTGGGCAGCAGATTGGAAAGTAATTAGACACTGAACACTTAATGGGCCAAAAGCCCATTTCGAGGTGGGCTGATATGATCACCCATCCATGGGGCGAATTTGAGAGTGAAGTTAGTAAAGGATTGGGCCTTTAGCCTTATCCACTCTTAGAGACCAAATTCAAATTAGATTTGAATCTGGTAACCTCCTGATAAGATCAGGAGTAAGCTAACTCTATCTGCAGAAAGGATTAAGATTATCCCCTATCCAAATATTGATTTGGATTGTGATAACTCCAAATAAGGAGGTTTCTTAATCAAGAAGAAAGGAGGAGAAAAATGTACCAAGAAGGAGAGAAATACAATAGATTTCGAACCAAGAAAATTTTTGCAAGAAAGGTTCCTGCGAATTGAGATCAGATCTCATACTCTCCAGAAAAAGAGAAAAGAAGTTCAGCTTTTTCATTTTGGAGATCTCCTCCTGCCGCCGCCATCTACCATTGCAAGATTAGATCTTTGCAGAAAAAGAAAGTCAAGAAATCTGTTCTTGACATCACTCTTGCAAGAAAGACTGAAAAGGATTCAGTGTTTAGTACTTCCAGAGGATTCTTGTGAAGGATCCTGTGTAGGACGCACCCTGCTGGTTCTGTTCCATCCGCAGCTGTGTCATCTTCAGCAGGAACGGATCTTGGAGCATTCTTTGGGCGTGAACACCAACTTTGGGAGATAGTGCTTCTCCAGATCAGGTATATTCCTCCCATTTGTCTTTTGGTACAGATCTGGTTTGATTAGGGTTCAAGTAGGATCCTTGAATATTGTATTCTAAATTTAGAGAATATGATTCCCAGTTGGGAGAAGGTAGGAAAATTTTTGAAATTCGCCCACCCATTCCGCAACCTTTATGGCGTCCATTAGATGGATCCTACCATTCTTTCAGTGGTATCAGAGCCATAGGTTCGAATCTTGAACCAAAAGAAAATCAGATCTAACCCTGCGCAGATGGATAGAAGGTGTTCTTTCAAGATTTGCGCAGATTGAGCTGAAATTAATTTTTATTAAATCCAAAATTTATTTAGAATTGTTCTTTATTTATTTTGATTTAATGGACTGTTCGAACCTGGAGATCGCAGTGCAGATTTGGCACAGATGGTCTGCGCACCCTTTTTCTTTTGTATTTATTTATTTCATTTAATTCGGTCTGTAAATAATTTTTTTTATTTTTAGACTGAAAGTATAGGATTTGATCAAGAATGTAATTAATAGAAATAGGATTTCTGTTATTTTTCTTGATTAAAGAAGAAGGAAGAAGATGGCGGCACTGGAGATTTGCAGTTGGAGAAATCGCTTTCTGCGATTTGCAGTTTGTGAAACTGCAACCCTTGTGATTAACCTCTGTTTTGCAGGTGGTGCGAACAGTCCATTGATTGTTTTGTGATTGTTTGAAATCAAAATTATTAATTTCAGATCTTTCGTGAATTAATTCTTGAATTGAAAATCAGTTTTGGATCCTCTCGGACTTGATTGGACCAAAACTGTTTGGACCGAATCTGGGGTTCGAAAGGGACTGTTTTTCAGTCCATATTTCTCACATTTATTGTTCCAAATCTGATATTCAATTACAGGGATTAATTTGGCCCACCTGTAAAGCCCAGTTTTAAAGGGTTAAAACTGCAAAAGCCCATTATTGTGAGATGAGCTGTATGGGCCGAACTGCTATCTACGATTCAGCCCATACACCTAGTAGACATTAATTGTTAATGACTTAGTTTTTTAATTGATTGGATCAATTCCTACTTTACATATGATGTTTGGATGTTTGATGTGCTGCGACCATGGGCCATAAGTACTTGGCCCATGAAGACTCGTTAGTGGCTCTTGCGCACACCATGGCTGAATGCACATCATTGCCATGGTGTCCCTCAAGGTCATTGGATGACCCCTCCTTGCTTGGTGGGCCCCACAACCCTGAAAAGGGATGCGTACGGAACCCCTAGCCGATTAAGGCCCACCAGAAATCTGACTTTATGAAAGTCAGTGGGAGCCACTCTGGTTTGACCTAAATTAAAACTAGGGCGTAATTTTGTTCCCTCCAGCAAATATGAATGCATGTGATAGGGAGATCCATATGATGGACTCTCTAAAGGCCTTCCGTGATTACCACAATGATGGGTCCTTCAGTAATGAGGAAACTGTTAGACAGTTTTGTATGCCCTTAGCTTCAATCAGAATGATGTACTTTATGAGTTTATTGTAAATGAATAAAAATACATATTTGATTCATGTTCCCTTGGTATGTTTCTGTGTAATACCCTTAAACTGGACACTTATTGAGACTCGTGTTAGTTTAGAATGTTCACAGCCAGTGGGTCGGTCTGGGGAGACCTATCCTGACAAGGCTGACACTATGGTGCCACCAAGTCGGTTGGGGTGGCCTGTCTCAGCTGCCAGGGTGAGACCCTAGGCACATACAGTGTAGGATTAATTGAATCTTTGAACTGGACCAGATTTCCAGTATTGCCCTGGACCTTGGAGATTGATGGGCAAAACTGGAAAGTTACACCCGACCCCTAGACTCGATTATGATACTGCACTAGGTGTCGGATTGAGCTATCTTTGATGTACCAATCAGTGAGATCCTTAGCGGGGGTCAAAACCTGGGTATGTTGGGACAGTCCGAGAATTCATTTGAGTGGGTGATCATAGTGACAGGATCAGCCCCTTTGTCGGACAATGGTAATGATCGGGAATGCACTCTCACTGATGGAAACCAAGACTGCCGGCAGCCGATTTCAACCGTTGAGATTTGTTTTGCAAAATATATTTTATATAAGATATAAAAGAATATATATGGTTTCTAAAATGTTTGCAAAAGGTTTTAATTCCCGGGATCCATATGAGTGGAGAGTGCAACACTGTTCCTTGCAGCCGAGGGAGAGGTCCTCTCTTGTCGGGCAGTGTATGATCATTATGGGCTGAGAGGTTAAGTGTAAGACCATTGAGGATAATGCCTGATGGGCTAATCTTGCATCTGCCCACAGTCCCTGGGTGTTACAAGGTGGCTTGGCCTAGGGACCACTTAGTGTAAGTGTTGGGCCCATAGAGCTCATTTGATGGGTTTCAGGGGGTACACTGTCTTCAGCAGTGCATTCGGCCAGGCCTTGTAACAAAGGCTGGGCTGAACCCATGTGGCTGATGTGTAGATCAATGCTTGGGTCCCACGCCATACAAGGAAGCCCAACTGGGCAGCAATTTGGAATGGTTTTTTGAGTACATAACCTTAATGGGCCTTAAGCCCATTTCGAACTGGGCTGATTTGATCAGTCATCTAAAGGGGGCGAATTCTGAAGTGGGTCAGCTAAAAGGATTGGGCTTAGACCCTATCCACTCAGAGAGTCCAAGATCTAAATAAGAATTAGATATGGAAACCTCCTAATTAGATTAGGAGACAGCTGATCTGATATGCAGATAAGATAAGGATTATCCCTTATCACTAAGGGACTTCTAACCCAAATATGATTTGGATTAGCAACTCCTAATCTGATTAGGAGCTGATCCCTTTAAGATTATAAAAGGGGAAGGGGGCGGCAGCCTTAAAAAACACAATAACATCAATAGCATTCTTATATTTAAGAAAGAGAGATTAAGAGATTTCCTGCATACTGCGAATTCTCTTCTGCCGCCACCTTCCTGCCATTGCCATTCCTTCAGTTCGATCTCCAGTTCTTGGGAGCAATCAAGATTGGATCTTGATTTCAATCTTTTGGGAAAAGATTAATTGGAGCTGTACTCACAAGCCGTCCAGTTGATTCTTGCGAAGGGTCAAGTTCTTTTGAAGAACATTGCTGATTCTGCTCCATCCTTCACTGCGCCATCTTCAGTGGGAGCAGATTTTGGATCCTTCCTTGGGCGTGAACACCTCCATTGGGAGGTAGTATTTCTCCGTATCAGGTATAATCCTCTCCCACTCCTTTTGGTTCAGATCTAGTTCAGTTTATGGTTCAAGATTGATCCTTGAAAATATGATTTTCTAAATAGGGAATACGATTCCTAGTTGAAGGGAGAGATAAAATTTTTGAAATTCGCCCCTTATTCCGCAATCTTTGGGCGTCCATAGGATGGATCTCTCATCCCTTCATTGCCATGGTGTCCCTCAAGGTCATTGGATGACCCCTCCTTGCTTGGTGGGCCCGACAACCCTGAAAAGGGATGCGTACGGAACCCCTAGCCGATT
Organism: Nelumbo nucifera; assembly: GCF_055504915.1. Lineage (NCBI taxonomy): Eukaryota > Viridiplantae > Streptophyta > Magnoliopsida > Proteales > Nelumbonaceae > Nelumbo > Nelumbo nucifera. The sequence continues at coordinate 193,534,113 of NC_142649.1, forward strand.
AAGGCCCACCAGAAATCTGACTTTATGAAAGTCAGTGGGAGCCACTCTGGTTTGACCTAAATTAAAACTAGGGCGTAATTTTGTTCCCTCCAGCAAATATGAATGCATGTGATAGGGAGATCCATATGATGGACTCTCTAAAGGCCTTCCGTCATTAGCACAATGATGGGTCCTTCAGTAATGAGGAAACGCACCATAAATTTGGGCTATCCATTTGTTGTTGGATCTATTAGAGTGTTTCATAAGATGATAGGGACGTCATAGACCGATGTGGGAGGGGCTTCACCAAAAAATGGGAACTCTCTCACGGTACCTTGGCGTAACCTGAATATGATGGGTAAGCACTCACTGGACCAAAAGGTTTACCTGAAAACGGCACTGAACCTTGTCTGACAGAGGCCAAAGGGAAACTCATTTGATGAGTGGATATGATCCGTCACAGAAAGGTGGTGGGGTTATGCAGCTGAAACAGTTGGCTTCACGCACCCCATGTGATTTCCCACATTTCCAGAGACATTTCATCGTCTCCGTCACTGAGAAATGAGGGAAATCTCAGAGATGAACAAATGGGAATGGAACATAGATTAAAAGCCATATCTATGTAGGTAACATGAATCAAACTAAGGTTGTGGACTAATGATTTTGCTGTTTTATCAGAAAATGGCAAACGGTCAATTTGCAAAGCTTCTAGACGATAACAAGCTTAAGGGCCCAAACTATGCCGACTGGTACAAAAATCTTATGCTGGTCCTAACTTCCAAAAAGTTAGACAAGGTAGTGAAAAATCCTGCCCCGGAACGTCCGGGTGATAGGGCTTCTGAGGCCCGTAGGAGGGACTACCAAGATTGGGAGGATAGGAACTCCCTAGCCCGCTGCTTTGTCATTGCCTCATTAGACAACTCAATACAGAGGCAGTTCAATCAGATCGAACTAGCCAAGGACATATTGGACAGTCTAAAAACAATGTATGAAGAGCAGAACCGTTCTACTCGACAGAAGGTCCTGAAATTGTTCATGACCGCGCAGATGACCAAAGGGTAGAAAGTTCATGACCATTGTCTCCGCATGATGGGATACATTAATGAACTTGAAGCTCTTGTATCCGGGCTAGATCTTGGCACGCAAGTGGATGCCATCCTAAATTCTTTGCCCTTTTCCTTCAATGCGTTCACCATGAACTACAATATGAATAAGCTGAATGTCAGCATCCAGGAACTCAGCAATATCTTGCTGAAGCTAACAAATCGGGCAAGAAAAAGAGAAAGGCAAAGAAGCCTCAGAAGAAGGCTGCAAAACCTAAGAAGCAGAAGAAGAGCAAGGCATCTGATGTCTGTCACTTCTGCAAGCAGACCGGCCACTGGAAGAGGAATTGTCCTGCCTACCTGGAATCTAAGAAAGGTAACATCGAAACTTGTGTCATAGAAACTAATATGTTAGTTACTTTTGTGTCCTGGTGTGTTGACTCCGGGGCTTCAACTCATGCATGTAACTCACTGCAGGGGTTCAAAGTTAGCATAAGGTTGAGTGAAGGTGAAGTGACACTATTCTTGGGAACAACTGCAAGTGTTGCAGCTGAGGCAATAGGAACCGTAGAATTAGTTTTTAAAGAATGAATACTTGTACTTAAAGATTGTCTTTATGTACAGAACTTGAGAAGAAATTTAATTTCTGTTTCAAAATTGTGTGCTGATGGATATACTGTTTATTTTAGTAATATGATTACTGTTAAACGGAATAATAAATTCATTGCATGCGGGGAACTAGAGAGCGGTCTCTATGTTCTACATCCTTCTCTGGAAACTAACTTAACTGAACATACGTCGGTCGAAAATCCCAAGAAAAGGAATCGTGATACAGTAAGTCCCACGTACCTCTGGCATTACCGACTTGGCCATATCGGTATTGACCGAATCACAAGGCTGGTAAAGGATGGTCCTTTGGATTTTCTAACCATAGAAAATCTTCCCACTTGTGAACCTTGCCTTCAAGGTAAAATGTCTAAGCGGCCATTTGACGGTAAGCCTGAAAGATCTGAAGGCACACTTGACCTGATACATACTGATGTATCTGGTCCCCTGAGTGTTAGGACACGGAATCAACACGTGTACTTCATCACCTTTACAGATGATTTTTCACGATATGGTTACGTGTACCTAATGAGACATAAATCTGAATCATTTGAAAAGTTCAAAGAGTTCAGACAGGAAGTCGAGAAACAGTTAGGGAGAGAAATTAAGGCCCTTCGATCAGATCGAGGTGGCGAGTATCTCTCTGACGAATTCAGGGACTACTTAAAGGCCAATGGGATAGTGTCACAACTAGCTCCTCCTGCTACACCTCAACTCAACGGTGTTTCAGAGAGGAGAAATAGGACCTTGTTGGACATGGTCCGGTCACTTCTCGTACGCTCAGAATTACCCACATCCTTTTGGGGATACGCATTAGAGACTGCTACCTACGTGCTGAATGGGGTTCCAACCAAATCAGTTCCGAAAACTCCATATGAGCTTTGGACCGGAAGGATGCCAAGTGTGAGACACTTGAAGATTTGGGGTTGTCCTGCACACGTTAAAAGAACAAGTGCGGACAAGTTGGAATCTAAAACCAGCCGTTGCCTGTTTATAGGCTACCCAAAGGATTCGGTGGGTTATCTATTCTATGACCCAAGTGAGCAGAAAGTGTTCTGCAGTCGAAACGCCCGATTCTTAGAATCCGATTACATCCTGGACACCCATCGTCAGGAAATAGTTCTTGATGAGGAGAGCTCAGGAGCAGTGGGAGATGACCCACAAGTTCCAGGTAATGACCAACCTAGAAGGTCCACCCGGGTATCCAGACCACCAGTCCGATATGGTTATGACCAGGATAGTTACCTGGTGGAAGCCTTGACTAGTGAAGAGGATCCCGTGTCTTACGCGGAAGCTATGTTAGACATAGACTCCCAGAAGTGGGTGGAGGCCATGAGAGCCGAGATGGACTCAATGGAGACCAATGGAGTCTGGACTCTAGTGGATCCGCCCTCCGGGGTAAAAGCAATTGGTTGCAAATGGATCTACAAGAGGAAGAAGGGCCCCGATGGCAGGATTGAGACCTTTAAAGCTCGTTTGGTGGCGAAAGGGTATACTCAGAAAGAAGGCATCGACTATGAGGAAACCTTTTCACCGGTGGCCATGCTTAAATCCATTAGGATCCTGCTAGCTGTAGCAGCGTACCATGATTACGAGATTTGGCAAATGGATGTCAAAACAGCGTTCCTGAATGGAGATCTTAGTGAAGATATCTACATGCAGCTGCCGCAAGGCTTCATTGCTGCTGGTCAGGAACACATGGTATGTAAACTTAATAGATCCATATATGGACTTAAGCAGGCTTCTAGGAGTTGGAACATCCGTTTTGATTCTGCAGTCAAAATGTTTGACTTTGAGCAGAATCCGGATGAGCCCTATGTTTACAGGAAATCCAGTGGGGATAAGATCACCTTTTTAGTCTTGTATGTGGACGATATCCTACTCATTGGGAATGATGTAGGAATGTTGACTTCGGTCAAGGTATGGCTATCACAGCAGTTCTCCATGAAAGATCTTGGAGAAGCTTCATACATACTGGGTCTTCGACTCTATAGAGATAGATCGAAGCGGATAATTGGATTATCCCAGGCTGCTTACATTGACAAAATTGTCAAAAGATACAGCATGGAAAACTCCAAGAAAGGAAACGTTCCTTTCAGGCACGGAGTCACTCTCTCCAAGAAGATGTCTCCCAAGACTTCTGAGGAGATTGAGAGCATGAGAGACGTTCCCTATGCCTCAGCTGTGGGGAGCATCATGTATGCCATGTTGTGCACTCGCCCGGACATAGCTCAGGCGGTGAGTGTGGTAAGCAGATTCCAGGCAAACCCAGGACAGGAGCATTGGACTGCTGTGAAGAACATACTCAAATACCTTCGAAGGACGAAAGAGTTTTGTCTGGTATTCGATGGTAGTTCACTGCAAGTTCTAGGGTATACCGATGCCGATTTCCAGTCGGATCCAGATGATAGAAAGTCTACATCTGGGTATGTTTTCACGATAGGATCGTGTGCTGTTTGCTGGAAAAGCAGCAAACAGGGGTCCACTGCAGACTCCACAACCGAGGCCGAGTACATTGCCGCAAGTGAAGCTGCCAAGGAAGCCGTGTGGATGAAGAAATTCATACACGAATTGGGAGCGATTCCATCCAGCACATCACCCATCCCGTTGTTGTGTGACAACAATGGAGCGATCGCCCAGGCTAAAGAGCCTCGGGCCCACTCGAAGTCAAAGCACATCGAGAGGAAGTACCATGTACTGCGGGAGATCGTTGGTAGAGGGGACATCCTAATTCAAAAGGTAGCATCAGCGGATAATGTGGCAGACCCATTGACTAAGCCACTGACACAGAAGGTGTTTGAGAAACACGTGGAAAGTATGGGACTCCGGCTTGTACCAGATTGGACCTAAGTGCATGTGGGAGCTGTTAGACAGTTTTGTATGCCCTTAGCTTCAATCATTTTGATGTACTTTTGTTATTTAGTGGAAATAAATAAAGTGCATGTTTGATTCATGTTGTTTGGTTTAATTCTGTGTAAAACCCTAAAACTGGACATTTGTAGAGACTCATGTTAGTTTTAAATGTTCACAGCCGTTGGATAAGTCTGGGGAGATTTATCCTGCCAAGGCTGATACTGGTGTGCCACCAAGTGTTGGGATGGCCTGTCTCAGCCATCAGGGTAAGACCCGAGGCACATACAGCATGGGATTACTTGAATCCTTGAACCGGACCAGATTTCCAGTCTTGCCCTGGACCTTGGAGATAGATGGGCAAAACTGGAAAGTTACACCTGACCCCTAGACTCGATTATGACACTTCACTAGGTGCTGGATCAGGCTGCCTTTGATATGCCAATCAGTGAGATCCTTAGTGGGGATCAAAACCTGGGTATGTTGGGGCAGTTTGAGAATTCATCTGAGTGGGTGGTCATAGTGACAGAATCAGCCACTTTGTCGGACAAAGGGTAATGATCGGGAATGCACTCTCTCTGATGGAAACCAAACTGCCGGCAGTTGATTTCAATCGTTGGAATTTTGTTTTTGCAAAATTAATATATTTACATATATATGTACGGTTTCAAAATGTTTGCAAATGGTTTTAATTCCCGGGATCCATGTGAGAGGAGAGTGCGGCACTGTTCCTTGCAGCCGAGGGAGAGGTCCTCTCTTGTCGGGCAGTGCTTGATCATTAAGGGCTGAGAGGTTAAGTGTAAGACCATTTGGGATAATACCTGATGGGCTAATCTTGCACCTGCCCACAGTCCCTGGGTTTTTATAAGATGGCTTGGCCCAGGGACCACTTAATGTAAGTGTTGGGCCCATAGGGTTCATACGATGGACTCAAGGGGTTCATTGAGATTTTCAGTGAATTTGGCTGGGCCTTGTATTAAAGGCTGGGCCGAACCCATGTGGCTGGTGTGTAGATCAATGCTTGGGTCCCACGCCATACAAAGAAGCCCAACTGGGCAGCAGATTGGAAACTAATTAAACACTGAATACTTAATGGGCCAAAAGCCCATTTCGAAGTGGGCTGATATGATCACCCATCAATGGGGCGAATTTGAGATTGAAGTTAGCAAAAAGGATTGGGCTCTTAGCCTTATCCACTCTTAGAGACCAAATTCAAATCAGATTTGAATCTGGTAACCTCCTGATAAGATCAGGAGTAAGCTAACTCTATCTGGGAAAGGGATTAAGATTATCCCCTATCCAAATACTGATTTGGATTGGGATAACTCCTAATTAGGAGATTTCTTAATCAAGAAGAAAAGAGAGGAGATTTTCGAATGAACCAAGAGAGGGAAATCAGATTTCGATCCAAGAGGTTCTGGTAAGCAAGAAAGGTTCCTGCGAATTGAGATTAGATCTCATTCTCTCCAGAAAAGAAAACAATTCAGCTTTTTCGTTTCTGGAAATCTCCTCCTGCCGCCGCCATCTACATTGTTGCAAGATTTGATCTTTGCAGAAAAGAAAGTCAAGAAACCAGTTCTTGACATCAGTCTTGCAAGAAAGACTGAAAGAATTCAGTGTTTAGTACATCCAAGGGATTCTTGTGAAGGATCCAGTGTGTAGGACGCACCCTGCTGGTTCTGTTCCATCCACAGCTGTGTCATCTTCAGCAGGGACAGATCTTGGAGCATTCTTTGGGCGTGAACACCAACTTTGGGAGATACTGCTTCTCCGGATCAGGTATAATCCTCCCATTTATCTTTTGGTACAGATATGGTTTGATTAGGGTTCAAGTAGATCCTTGAATATTGTATTCTAAATTCAGGGAATATGATTCCCAGTTGGGAGAAGGTAGGAAATTTTTGAAATTTGCCCCACCCATTCCGCAACCTTTATGGCGTCCATTAGATGGATCCTACCATTCTTTCACCAGGCCAACCCAGGGCAGGAGCATTGGACTACTGTGAAAAACATACTCAAATACCTTTGAAGGACAAAAGAGTTTTGTCTTGTATTCGATGATAGTTCACTACAAATTCTAGCATATAGTAATGCCGATTTCCAATCGTGTCCAGATGATAGAAAGTCTACATCTGGGTATGTTTTCACGATAGAATTGTGTGTTGTTTGCTGGAAAAGCAGCAAAAAGGGTTCCACGGCAAACTCCACGACCGAAGCCGAGTACATTGCCGCAAGTGAAGCTGCCAAAGAAGCCGTGTGGATGAAAAAGTTCATTCACGAATTAGGAGTCAGCACATCACCCATCCCGTTACTGTGTGACAACAATGGAGCGATCGCCCAGGCTAAGGAGCCTCAAGCCCACTCGAAGCAAAGCACATCGAGAGGAAGCACCATGTACTGCGGGAGATTGTTGGTAGAGGGGACATCCTGATTTAGAGGGCCGCATCAGTGGATAATGTGGAAGACCCATTGAATAAGCCACTCACAAAGAATGTGTTTGAGAAACACGTGGAAAGCATGGGACTCCGGCTTGTACCAGATTGGACCTAAGTGGAAATGGGAGCTGTTAGACAGTTGTGTATGCCCTTAGCTCCAATAAGTTTTGATGTACTTTAGACATTTAGTGTAAATGAATAAAGTGCATGTTTGATTCATGTTGTGTGGTATGTTTCTGTGTAAGACCCTTAAACTGGACACTTAATGAGACTCGTGTTAGTTTAGAATGTTCACAGCCATTGGATAAGTTTGGGGAGATTTATCCAGCCAAGGCTGACACTGGTGTGTTGCCAAATGTTGGGGTGGCCTGTCTCAGCCGCTAGGGTGAGACCCAAGGCACATGTAGTGTAGGATTACTTGAATCTCTGAACCAGACCAGATTTCTAGTATTGCCCTAGACCTTGGAGATTGATGGGCAAAACTGGAAAGTTACACCTGACCCCTAGACTCGATTATGATACTACACTAGGTGTCGGATTGGGCTGTCTTTGATATGCCAATTAGTGAGATCCTTAGCGGGGTCAAAACCTGGGTATGTTGGGACAGTCTGAGAATTCATCTGAGTGGGTGATCATAGTGATAGGATAAGCCCCTTTGTCGGACAAAGGTAATGATCGGGGATGCACTCTCTCTGATGGAAACCAAACTGTCGGCAGTTGATTTCAATCGTTTGAATTTTGTTTTGCAAAATTTATATATAAGATATATAGATATGTATGGTTTCAAAATGTTTGCAAATGGTTTTAATTCCCGGGATCCAAGTGAGCAGAGAGTGCAATACTATTCCTTGCAGCTGAGGGAGAGGTCCTCTCTTATAGGGCAGTGTTTGATCATTATGGGCTGAGAGGTTTTGTGTAAGGCCATTTAGGGTTATACCTGATGGGCTAATCTTGCATCTGCCCACAATCCCTAGGTTTTTATGAGATGGCTTGGCCCAAGGACCACTTAGTGTAAGTTTTGGGCCCATAGAGTCCATGTGATGGGCTCAAGGGGTTCACTGGGCTTTCCAGTGAATTCGGCTTGGCCTTGTAACAAAGGTTGGGCCGAACCCATGTAGCTGATGTGTAGATCAATGCTTGGGTCCCATGCCATACCAAGAAGCCCAATTGGGCAGCAGTTTGGAAGCCCATTGAGCACTTAATACATATTGGGCCTAAAGCCCATTTCGAACTGGGCTGATTTGATCAGTCACTTAAAGGGGCGGATCTGAGATTAGGTCAAGCCAAAAGGATTGGGTCTTAACCCTATCCACTCATGGAGACCAAATTCAAATTAGGATTTGAATCTGATAACCTCCTGATAAGATCAGGAGTGGGCTGATCTAATCTGCAGATAGGATTAAGAAGACTCCTTATCCAAATATAGATTTGGATTAGGATAACTCCTAATGAGATTAGGAGGTTTCTTAATCACAAAGAAAGAGGGGAGAAACCCTAATTCGAATTACAAGAATTCAAACAATAAGGGAATTCACATATTAGACTGCATTCTTGAGATAGGATCTCAGAAACCCTAGAGAAGAAAAGTTCACCATCTTCTTCTCTAGTCTTCTCCTCCAGCGGTTGCTGCCATCTACTACCAGTTTGAGTTCTCTATGAGGGAAGATCAAGAAAAGTTCTTGATTGTGTGTGGTGCTCACTGCTTCCATCGAGTTCTTCAGAAGAACCTGGTTCGTGGAACGAACACTACTGGTTCTGTTCCATCATCATTGTGTCATCTTCAGTGGGAGCAGTTCTTGGGATTTTCTTTGGGCGTGAACACCAACATTGGGAGATACTGCTTCTCCGTATCAGGTATATCCCTTCCCTTCTCTTTTGGTTCAAAACTGGTTCAGTTTTGATTCATGATAAATCCTGGAAATTTCAGGGAATATGATTCCTAGTTGAAAGAATGGCAAGAAATTTTTGAAATTCGCCCACCCATTCCGCAACCTTTTGGCGTCCATTTGATGGATCTTACCATTCTTTCAGATCTATCTCTATAGAGTCAAAAACCCAATATGTAGGAGGCTTCTCCGAGATCTTTCATGGAGAATTGCTGTGAAAGCCACACTTTCCCCGTAGTTAACATTCCTACATCATTCTTAATGAGTAGAATGTCATATACATACAGAACCAAGAGCGTAATCTTATCCCCACTGGTCTTCCTATAAACACAGGGCTCATCCGGATTTTGCTCAAAGTCAAACTGTTTGACGATAGAGTCAAAATGAATGTTCCAACTCCTAGAAGCTTGCTTAAGTCCATATATGGATCGGTTGAGTTTACATACCATGTGTTCCTAACCTGCAGCTATGAAACCTTGCGGTTGCTGCATATAGATATTTTCAATAAGATCTCCATTCAGGAACACAGTTTTGACATCCATTTGCCAAATCTCGTAGTCATGTAAGCTACTATATCTAGCAGGATTCTAATGGATTTAAGCATGGCCACAGGCGAAAAGGTTTCCTCATAATCAATTCCCTCTTTTTGAGTGTACCCTTTCGCCACAAGACGAGCCTTGTAGGTCTCAACTTTACAATCGGGGCCCTTCTTCCTCTTGTAGATCAATTTGCAACCAATTGCCTTTACCCCAGGGGGCAGATCTACTAGAGTCCAAACTCTATTGGTCTCCATTGAGTCCATCTCAGCTCTCATGGAATCTACCCACTTTAAGTTCAAATAAGTCAAGGGATCCTCCTCATTAGTCGTGGCTTCCACAGGTAACCCTCTTGGTCATAGCCGTAACGAACCAGAGGCCTAGAAACCCGTGTAGATCTTTTAGGTTGGTTATTTTCTAGAGCTGGTGGGGCATCTCCCACTACCCCTAGGCTCTCCTCATCAAGAACAACTTCCTAATAATGATTATCCAAGATGTAATCTTCCTTTAGGAAGTGGGCATTTCGACTGCAAAACGCCTTTTTCTCTTTTGGATCATAGAACAAGTAATCTATAAAGCCTTTGGGTAATCTATAAATAGGCAACGACTGGTCTTAGATTCCAATTTGTCAGCACTAGTTCTTTTAACATGTGTTGGACAACCCCAAATCTTCAAGTGTCTCACACTTGGTTTCTTACTGGTCCATAGCTCATATGGAGTGTTAGGAATGGATTTGGTTGGAACCCGGTTCAACACGTAAATCGCAGTCTCTAATGTGAAACCCTAAAAGGATGTGGGTAGTTCCGAGTGTACGAGAAGTGATCGGACCATATCCAATAAAGTTTGGTTCCTCCTTTCTGACACATTGTTTTATTGTGGTGTAGCAGGAGGAGCTAGTTGTGATACTATCCCATTGTCCTTTAAGTAGTCCCTGAATTCGTCAAAGAGATACTCGCCACCTCGATATGATCGAAGGGTCTTAATTTCTCTCCCTAATTGTTTCTCAACTTCTTGTCTGAATTCTTTGAACTTTTCAAAAGATTTAGACTTATGTCTCATTAGGTACACGTAACCATACCGTAACTAATCATCGATAAATGTTATGAAATAAACATGTTGGTTACATGTGCTAACATTCAGGGGGCACGTACATCAGTATGTATTAGGTCAAGTGTGCCTATAGATCTTTCATGCTTTCACGTAAATGGCCATTTCGTCATCTTACCCTGAAGGCATGGTTCACAAGTTGGAAGATCTTCTACAGTTAGAAAATCCAAAGGACCATCCTTTACCAACCTTGTGATATGATCTATATTAATCTGACCAAGTCGGTAATGCCACAGACACGTGGGATTAACTGTATCACGAGTCCTCTTCTTGGGGATTATCTCCAACGTAGTTTCGGTAATGTTTGTTTCCAGAGAATGATAGAGAACATAGATACCGTTCTCAAGTTCTCCATATGCAAGGAATTTATTATTTCGTTTAATCGTAATCACATTACTGAATAAAATAGAATAACCATCCATGTACAATTTCGAGACAAAAATCAAATTTTTTCTTAAATTAGGAATGAAAAGACAATCTTTAAGTACAATTGTTCCTTTTCTGAAAACTATTTCTACAGTTCCTATGGCTGTAGCTGCAACTGTTGTAGAAGTCCCCAAGTAGAGCGTCACTTGTCTGTCACTCAGTCTTCTGCTTATCTTGAATCCCTGCAGTGAATTACACGCATGAGTTGAAGCATTGGAGTCAATACACCAGGAGGCAGAAGTGACCAACAAGTTGGTCTCTATGATAAAAGATTCAAAATTACATTGCTTCTTAGTCTCCAGAAATTGAGGGCAGTTCCTCTTCCAATGGTCGATCTGTTTGCAGAAGTGAGAGGCATCTAATGCCTTATCTTTCTTCTGCTTTTTAGTTTTTCTACCCTTCTTCTGAGCCTTCCCTTTAGCCTTTCGCTTTTTCTTGCTCGATTTTTTGAAAGAATGGTAGGATCCATCTAATGGACGCCATAAAGGTTGCGGAATGGGAGGGCGAATTTCAAAAATTTTCCTACCTTTTCCCAACTGGGAATCATATTCCCTAAATTTAGAATACAATATTCAAGGATCCTACTTGAACCCTAATCAAACCAGATCTGTACCAAAAGACAAATGGGAGGAATATACCTGATCTGGAGAAGCACTATCTCCCAAAGTTGGTGTTCACGCCCAAAGAATGCTCCAAGATCCGTTCCTACTGAAGATGACACAGCTGCGGATGGAACAGAACCAGCAGGGTGCGTCCTACACACAGGATCCTTCATAAGAATTCTCTGGAAATACTAAACACTTAATCCTTTTCAGTCTTTCTTGCAAGACTGATGTCAAGAACAGATTTCTTGACTTTCTTTTTCTGCAAAGATCTAATCTTGCAATGGTAGATGGCGGCGGCAGGAGGAGATCTCCAAAATGAAAAGGCTGAACTGCTTTTCTCTTTTTCTGGAGAGTATGAGATCTGATCTCAATTCGCAGGAACCTTTCTTGCAAAAATTTTCTTGGTTCGAAATCTGTTGTATTTCTCTCCTTCTTGGTTCGTTTTTCTCCTCCTTTCTTCTTGATTAAGAAACCTCCTTATTAGGAGTTATCCCAATCCAAATCAGTATTTGGATAGGGGATAATCTTAATCCTTTCTGCAGATAGAGGTAGCTTACTCCTGATCTTATCAGGAGGTTACCAGATTCAAATCTAATTTGAATTTGGTCTCTAAGAGTGGATAAGGCTAAAGGCCCAATCCTTTTACTAACTTCAATCTCAAATTCGCCCCATGGATGGGTGATCATATCAGCCCACCTCGAAATGGGCTTTTCGCCCATTAAGTGTTCAGTGTCTAATTACTTTCCAATCTGCTGCCCAGTTGGGCTTCTTTGTATGGCGTGGGACCCAAGCATTGATCTACACACCAGCCACATGGGTTCGGCCCAGCCTTTAATACAAGGCCCAGCCGAATTCATTGAAAAACTCAATGAACCCCTTGAGTCCATCGTATGGACCCTATGGGCCCAACACTTACATTAAGTGGTCCCTGGGCCAAGCCATCTTATAAAAACCCAGGGACTGTGGGCAGGTGCAAGATTATCCCATCAGGTATTATCCTAAATGGTCTTACACTTAACCTCTCAGCCCTTAACGATCAAGCACTGCCCGACAAGAGAGGACCTCTCCCTCGGCTGCAAGGAACAGTGCCGCACTCTCCTCTCACATGGATCCCGAGAATTAAAACCATTTGCAAACATTTTGAAACTGTACATATATATAAATATATTAATTTTGCAAAACAAAATTCCAACGATTGAAATCAACTGCCGGCAGTTTGGTTTCCATCAGAGAGAGTGCATTCCCGATCATTACCCTTTGTCCGACAAAGTGGCTGATTCTGTCACTATGACCATCCACTCAGATGAATTCTCAAACTGCCCCAACATACCCAGGTTTTGATCCCCGCTAAGGATCTCACTGATTAGTATATCAAAGACAGCCTGATCCGACACCTAGTGAAGTGTCATAATCGAGTCTAGGGGTCCGGTGTAACTTTCCAGTTTTGCCCATCTATCTCCAAGGTCCAGGGCAAGACTGGAAATCTGGTCCGGTTCAAGGATTCATGTAATCCCATACCGCATGTGCCTCAGGTCTTACCCTGATGGCTGAGACAGGCCATCCCAACACTTGGTGGCACACCAACATCAGCCTTGGCAGGATAAATCTCCCCAGACTTATCCAACGGCTGTGAACATTTAAAACTAACATGAATCTCTATAAATGTCCAGTTTTAGGGTTTTACACAGAATTAAACCAAACAACATGAATCAAATATGCACTTTAATTATTTCCACTAAATAACAAAAGTACATCAAATCAGATTGAAGCTAAGGGCATACATAAACTGTCTAACAGCTCCCACTTGCACTTAGGTCCAATCTGGTACAAGCCGGAGTCCCATACTTTCCACGTGTTTCTCAAACACCTTCTGTGTCAGTGGCTTAGTCAATGGGTCTGCCACATTATCCGCTGATGCTACCTTCTGAATTAGGACGTCCCCTCTACCAACGATCTCCCGCACTACATGGTACTTTCTCTCGATGTGCTTTGACTTCGAGTGAGCCCGAGGCTCTTTAGCCTGGGCGATCGCTCCATTGTTGTCACACAACAACGGGATGGGTGATGTGCTGGATGGAATCGCTCCCAATTCGTGTATGAACTTCTTCATCCACACGGCTTCCTTGGCAGCTTCACTTGCGGCAATGTACTCGGCCTCGGTTGTGGAGTCTGCAGTGGACCCCTGTTTGCTGCTTTTCCAGCAAACAGCACACAATCCTATCGTGAAAACATACCCAGATGTAGACTTTCTATCATCCGGATCCGACTGGAAATCGGCATCGGTATGCCCTAGAACTTGTAGTGAACTACCATCGAATACTAGACAAAACTCTTTTGTCCTTCGAAGGTATTTGAGTATGTTCTTCACAGCAGTCCAATGCTCCTGCCCTAGGTTTGCCTGGAATCAGCTTACCACACTCACCGCCTGAGCTATGTCCGGGCGAGTGCACAGCATGGCATACATGATGCTCCCTACGGCTGAGGCATAGGGAACGTCTCTCATGCTCTCAATCTCCTCAGAAGTCTTGGGAGACATCTTCTTGGAGAGAGTGACTCCGTGCCTGAAAGGAACGTTTCCTTTCTTGGAGTTTTCCATGCTGTATCTTTTGACAATTTTGTGAATATAAGCAGCCTGGGATAATCCAATTATCCGCTTCGATCTATCTCTATAGAGTCGAAGACCCAGTATGTACGAAGCTTCTCCAAGATCTTTCATGGAGAACTGTTGTGATAGCCATACCTTGACCGAAGTCAACATTTCTACATCATTCCCAATGAGTAGGATATCGTCCACGTACAAGACCAAAAAGGTGATCTTATCCCCATTGGATTTTCTGTAAACACAGGGCTCATCCGGATTCTGCTCAAAGTCAAACGTTTTGACTGCAGAATCAAAATGGATGTTCCAACTCCTAGAAGCCTACTTAAGTCCATATATGGATCTATTAAGTTTACATACCATGTGTTCCTGACCAGCAGCAATGAAGCCTTGCGGCTGCTGCATGTAGATATCTTCACTAAGATCTCCATTCAGGAACGCTGTTTTGACATCCATTTGCTAAATCTCGTAGTCATGGTACGCTGCTACAGCTAGTAGGATCCTAATGGATTTAAGCATGGCCACGGGCGAAAAGGTTTCCTCATAGTCGAAGCCTTCTTTCTGAGTATACCCTTTCGCCACCAATCGAGCTTTAAAGGTCTCAATCCTGCCATCGGGGCCCTTCTTCCTCTTGTAGATCCATTTGCAAACAATTGCTTTTACCCCGGAGGGCGGATCTACTAGAGTCCAGACTCCATTGGTCTCCATTGAGTCCATCTCAGCTCTCATGGCCTCCACCCACTTCTAGGAGTCTATGTCTAACATAGCTTCCGTGTAAGTCACGGGATCCTCTTCACTAGTCAAGGCTTCCACCGGGTAACTATCCTGGTCATAACCATATCGGACCGGTGGTCTGGATACCCGGGTGGTTCTTCTAGGTTGGTCATTACCTGGATTTTGTGGGACATCTCCCACTGCTCCTGAGCTCTCCTCATCAAGAACTATTTCCTGACGATGGGTGTCCAGGATTTATTCGGATTCTAAGAATCGGGCGTTTCGACTGCAGAACACTTTCTGCTCACTTGGGTCATAGAATAGATAACCCACTGAATCCTTTGGGTAGCCTATAAACAGGCAACGGCTGGTTTTAGATTCCAACTTGTCCGCACTTGTTCTTTTAACGTGTGCAGGACAACCCCAAATCTTCAAGTGTCTCACACTTGGCTTCCTTCCGGTCCAAAGCTCATATGGAGTTTTCGGAACTGATTTGGTTGGAACCCCATTCAGCACGTAGGTAGCAGTCTCTAATGCGTATCCCCAAAAGGATGTGGGTAATTCTGAGCGTACGAGAAGTGACCGGACCATGTCCAACAAGGTCCTATTTCTCCTCTCTGAAACACCGTTGAGTTGAGGTGTAGCAGGAGGAGCTAGTTGTGACACTATCCCATTGGCCTTTAAGTAGTCCCTGAATTCGTCAGAGAGATACTCGCCACCTCGATCTGATCGAAGGGCCTTAATTTCTCTCCCTAACTGTTTCTCGACTTCCTGTCTGAACTCTTTGAACTTTTCAAATGATTCAGATTTATGTCTCATTAGGTACACGTAACCATATCGTGAAAAATCATCTGTAAAGGTGATGAAGTACACGTGTTGATTCCGTGTCCTAACACTCAGGGGACCACATACATCAGTATGTATTAGGTCAAGTGTGCCTGCACATCTTTCAGGCTTACCGTCAAATGGCCGCTTAGTCATCTTACCTTGGAGGCAAGGTTCACAAGTGGGAAGATTTTCTACGGTTAGAAAATCCAAAGGACCATCCTTTACCAGTCTTGTGATTCGGTCGACACCGATGTGGCCAAGTCGGTAATGCCAGAGGCACGTGAGATTTACTGTATCACGAGTCCTTTTCTTGGGATTTTCGACCGACGTAGTTTCGGTTAAGTTAGTTTCCAAAGAAGGATGCAGAACATAGAGACCGTTCTCTAGCTCCCCGCATGCGATGAATTTATTATTCCGTTTAACAGTAATCATATTACTAAAGTAAACAGTATATCCATCAGCACACAATTTTGAAACAGAAATTAAATTCCTTCTCAAGTTCTGTACATAAAGACAATCTTTAAGTACAAGGACTCCTTCTTTAAAAACTAATTCTACGGTTCCTATTGCCGCAGCTGCAACACTTGCAGTTGTTCCCAAGAACAGTGTCACTTCACCTTCACTCAGCCTTCTGCTAACTTTGAACCCCTGCAGTGAGTTACACGCATGAGTTGAAGCCCCGGAGTCAACACACCAGGACACAGAAGTAACTAACATATTAGTTTCTATGACACAAGTTTCGATATTACCTTTCTTAGATTCCAGGTAGGTAGGACAGTTCCTCTTCCAGTGGCCGGTCTGCTTGCAGAAGTGACAGACATCAGATGCCTTGTTCTTCTTCTGCTTCTTGGGTTTGGTAGTCTTCTTCTGGGGCTTCTTTGCCTTTCTCTTTCTCTTGCCCGATTTGTTAGCTTCAGCAAGCATAACCACAGGCTCATCCTTCTTGAGTAAATCCTCGGCCCTCTGCAACATATTGCTGAGTTCCTGGACGCTGACATTCAGCTTATTCATATTGTAGTTCATAGTGAATGCATTGAAGGAAGAGGGCAAAGAATTTAGGATGGCATCCACTTGCGTGCCAAGATCTAGCCCGGATCCAAGAGCTTCAAGTTCGTTGATGTATCCCATCATCCGAAGACAATGGTCATGAACTTTCTGCCCTTTGGTCATCTGCGCGGTCATGAACAATTTCAGGACCTTCTGTCGAGTAGAACAGTTCTGCTCCTCATACATTGTCCTTAGACTGTCCAATATGTCCTTGGCAAGTTCGATCTGATCGAACTGCCTCTGTATTGAGTTGTCTAATGAGGCAATGACAAAGCAGCGGGCTAGGGAGTTCTTATCCTCCCAATCTTGGTAGTCCCTCCTACGGGCCTCAGAAGCCCTATCACCCGGACGTTCCAGGGCAGGATTTTTCACTACCTTGTCTAACTTTTCAGAAGTTAGGACCAGCATAAGATTTCTGTACCAGTCGGCATAGTTTGGGCCCTTAAGCTTGTTATCGTCTAGAAGCTTTGCAAATTGACCGTTTGCCATTTTTTGATAAAACAGCAAAATCATTAGTCCACAACCTTAGTTTGATTCATGTTTACCTACATAGATATGGCTTTTAATCTATGTTCCATTCCCATTTGTTCATCTCTGAGATTTCCCTCCTATCTCAGTGACGGAGACGACGAAATGTCTCTGGAAATGTGGGAAATCACATGGGGTGCGTGAAGCCAACTGTTTCAGCTGCATAACCCCACCACCTTTCTGTGACGGATCATATCCACTCATCAAATGAGTTTCCCTTTGGCCTCTGTCAGACAAGGTTCAGAGCCATTTTCAGGTAAACCCTTCTGTCAGTGAGTGCACACCCATCATATTCAGGTTACGCCAAGGTACCGTGAGAGAGTTCCCATTTTCTGGTGAAGCCCCTCCCACATCGGTCTATGACGCCCCTATCATCTTATGAAACACTCTAACAGATCCAACAGCAAATGGATAGCCCAATTTTATGGTGTGTTTCCTCATTACTGATGGACCCATCATTGTGCTAATGACGGAAGGCCTTTAGAGAGTCCATCATATGGATCTCCCTATCACTTGCATTCATATTTGCTGGAGGGAACAAAATCACGGCCTAGTTCTAATTTAGGTCAAACCAAAGTGGCTCCCACTGACTTTCATAAAGTCAGATTTCTGGTGGGCCTTCATCGGCTAGGGGTTCCGTACGCATCCCTTTTCAGGGTTGTGGGGCCCACCAGGAAAAGAGGGGGGTCATCCAATGACCTTCAGGGACACCATGGCAATGATGTGCATTCAGCCATGGTGTGCGCAAGAGCCACTAACGAGTCATCACGGGCCAAGTACTTATGGCCCATGGTCGCAGCACATCAAACATCCAAACATCACATGTAAAGGAGGAATTGATCCAATCAATTAATTGCTGTAAAGCCCATTCAACGGCCCATTTAAAAACCAAGTCATTAACGATTAATGTCCACTAGGTGTATGGGCTGAATCGCAGATAGCAGTTCGGCCCATACAGCTTATCTCACAATAATGGGCTTTTGTAGTTTTAACCCTTTAAAACTGGGCTTTACAGGTGGGCCGAATTAATCCCTGTAATTGAACATCAGATTTGGAACGAAAGTGTGAGACAATTGGACTGAGAACAGCCCCTTTCGAAACCCAGATTCGGTCCAAACAGTTTTGGTCCAATCTAGTCCGAAATGGTCCAAAACTGATTTTCAATTCAAGAATTAATTATTGAATGATCTGAAATTAATAGTTTTGATTTCTAGCAAACACAAAACAATTATGGACTGTTCGCACCACCTGCAAAACAGAGGTTAATCACAAGGGTTGCAGTTTCATAAACTGCAAATCGCAGAAAACGATTTCTCCATCTGCAAATCTCCAGCGCCGCCATCTTCTTCCATCTTCTTTAATCAAGAAAAATAACAGAAATCCTATTTCTATTAATTACATTCTTGATCAAATCCTATACATTCAGTCTAAAAAATAAAAAAAATTATTTACTGACCGAATTGAATGAAATAAATAAATAGAAAAGAAAAAGGGTGCGCAGACCATCTGCGCTAAAACTGCACTGCGATCTCCAGGTTTGAACAGTCCATTAAATCAAAATAAATAAAGAACAATTCCAAATAAATTTTGGATTTAATAGAAATTAATTTCAGATCAATCGCCCTTAACAAGAAACAGTTTCTTGAAAAAAAAGAAAACAATCTGCGCAAATCTTGAAAGAACACCTTCTATCCATCTGCGCAGGGTCAGATCTGATTTTCTTTTGGTTCAAGATTCGAACCTGTGGCTCTGATACCACTGAAAGAATGGTAGGATCCATCTAATGGACGCCATAAAGGTTGCGGAATGGGTGGGGCGAATTTCAAAAATTTCCTACCTTCTCCCAACTGGGAATCATATTCCCTGAATTTAGAATACAATATTCAAGGATCTACTTGAACCCTAATCAAACCAGATCTGTACCAAAAGATAAATGGGAGGATTATACCTGATCCGGAGAAGCAGTATCTCCCAAAGTTGGTGTTCACGCCCAAAGAATGCTCCAAGATCTGTCCCTGCTGAAGATGACACAGCTGTGGATGGAACAGAACCAGCAGGGTGCGTCCTACACACTGGATCCTTCACAAGAATCCCCTGGATGTACTAAACACTGAATTCTTTCAGTCTTTCTTGCAAGACTGATGTCAAGAACTGGTTTCTTGACTTTCTTTTCTGCAAAGATCAAATCTTGCAACAATGCAGATGGCGGCGGCAGGAGGAGATTTCCAGAAACGAAAAAGCTGAATTGTTTTCTTTTCTGGAGAGAATGAGATCTAATCTCAATTCGCAGGAACCTTTCTTGCTTACCAGAACCTCTTGGATCGAAATCTGATTTCCCTCTCTTGGTTCATTCGAAAATCTCCTCTCTTTTCTTCTTGATTAAGAAATCTCCTAATTAGGAGTTATCCCAATCCAAATCAGTATTTGGATAGGGGATAATCTTAATCCCTTTCCCAGATAGAGTTAGCTTACTCCTGATCTTATCAGGAGGTTACCAGATTCAAATCTGATTTGAATTTGGTCTCTAAGAGTGGATAAGGCTAAGAGCCCAATCCTTTTTGCTAACTTCAATCTCAAATTCGCCCCATTGATGGGTGATCATATCAGCCCACTTCGAAATGGGCTTTTGGCCCATTAAGTATTCAGTGTTTAATTAGTTTCCAATCTGCTGCCCAGTTGGGCTTTTTCGTATGGCGTGGGACCCAAGCATTGATCTACACACCAGCCACATGGGTTCGGCCCAGCCTTTAATACAAGGCCCAGCCAAATTCACTGAAAATCTCAATGAACCCCTTGAGTCCATCGTATGAACCCTATGGGCCCAACACTTACATTAAGTGGTCCCTGGGCCAAGCCATCTTATAAAAACCCAGGGACTGTGGGCAGGTGCAAGATTAGCCCATCAGGTATTATCCTAAATGGTCTTACACTTAACCTCTCAGCCCTTAATGATCAAGCACTGCCCGACAAGAGAGGACCTCTCCCTCGGCTGCAAGGAACAGTGCCGCACTCTCCTCTCACATGGATCCCGGGAATTAAAACCATTTGCAAACATTTTGAAACCGTACATATATATGTAAATATATTAATTTTGCAAAAACAAAATTCCAACGATTGAAATCAACTGCCGGCAGTTTGGTTTCCATCAGAGAGAGTGCATTCCCGATCATTACCCTTTGTCCGACAAAGTGGCTGATTCTGTCACTATGACCACCCACTCAGATGAATTCTCAAACTGCCCCAACATACCCAGGTTTTGATCCCCACTAAGGATCTCACTGATTGGCATATCAAAGGCAGCCTGATCCAGCACCTAGTGAAGTGTCATAATCGAGTCTAGGGGTCAGGTGTAACTTTCCAGTTTTGCCCATCTATCTCCAAGGTCCAGGGCAAGACTGGAAATCTGGTCCGGTTCAAGGATTCAAGTAATCCCATGCTGTATGTGCCTCGGGTCTTACCCTGATGGCTGAGACAGGCCATCCCAACACTTGGTGGCACACCAGTATCAGCCTTGGCAGGATAAATCTCCCCAGACTTATCCAACGGCTGTGAACATTTAAAACTAACATGAGTCTCTACAAATGTCCCGTTTTAGGGTTTTACACAGAATTAAACCAAACAACATGAATCAAACATGCACTTTATTTATTTCCACTAAATAACAAAAGTACATCAAAATGATTGAAGCTAAGGGCATACATAACTGTCTAACACCTGGAACCTGCTTAGCACACTCACCGCCTGAGCAATGTCAGGGCAAGTAAACAGCATGGCATACATGATGCTCCCTATGGCTGAAGCATAGGGAACGTCTTTCATGCCTTCAATCTCCTTAGAGGTCTTGGGAGACATCTTCTTGGAGAGAGTGAATCCCTGCCTGAAAGGAACGTTTCCTTTCTTGGACTTCTCCATGTTGTACCTTTTGACAATTTTGTCAATGTATGCAGCCTGGGAAAATCCTATTATCCACTTTGATCTATCTCTATAGAGTCGAAGACCCTGTATATAGGAGGCTTCTCCAAGATCTTTCACAGAGAATTGCTGCGAAAGCCACACCTTGACCGAAGTCAACCTTCCTACATCATTCCCAATGAGTAGGATATCGTCCACATACAACACCAAGAAGGTGACCTTATCCCCACTGGACTTCTTGTAAACACAGGGCTCATCTGGATTCTACTCAAAATCAAACGATTTGACGACAGAGTCAAAATGGATGTTCCAACTCCTAGAAGCTTGCTTAAGTCCATATATGGATCTATTAAGTTTACATACCATATGTTCCTGACCAACAACAATGAAGCCTTGCTACTGCTGCATGTAGATATCTTCACTAAGATCTCCATTTAGGAGCGCGGTTTCGACATCCATCCGCCAAATCTCGTAGACATGGTATGTTGCTACAGCTAGCAGGATACTAATGGATTTAAGCATTGAAAGGGACCGAGAGATCCATCCTATGGACGCCCAAAGATTGCGGAATAAGGGGCGAATTTCAAAAATTTTATCTCTCCCTTCAACTGGGAATCGTATTCCCTATTTAGAAAATCATATTTTCAAGGATCAATCTTGAACCATAAACTGAACCAGATCTGAACCAAAAGGAGTGGGAGAGGATAATACCTGATACGGAGAAATACTATCTCCCAATGGAGGTGTTCACGCCCAAGGGAGGATCCAAAATCAGCTCCCACTGAAGATGGCGCAGTGAAGGATGGAGCAGAATCAGCAATGTTCTTCAAAAGAACTTGACCCTTCGCAAGAATCAACTGGACGGTTTGTGAGTATAGCTCCAATCAATCTTTTCCCAAAAGATTGAAATCAAGATCCAATCTTGATTGCTCCCAAGAACTGGAGATCGAACTGAAGGAATGGCAATGGCAGGAAGGTGGCGGCAGAAGAGAATTCGCAGTATGCAGGAAATCTCTTAATCTCTCTTTCTTAAAGAGAAGAATGCTATTGATGTTATTGTGTTCTTCAAGGCTGCCGCCCCCTTCCCCTTTTATAATCTTAAAGGGATCAGCTCCTAATCAGATTAGGAGTTGCTAATCCAAATCATATTTGGGTTAGAAGTCCCTTAGTGATAAGGGATAATCCTTATCTTATCTGCAGATCAGATCAGCTGTTTCCTAATCTAATTAGGAGGTTTCCAGATCTAAATCTTATTTAGATCTTGGACTCTCTGAGTGGATAGGGTCTAAGCCCAATCCTTTCAGCTGACCCACTTCAGAATTCGCCCCCTTTAGATGACTGATCAAATCAGCCCAGTTCGAAATGGGCTTAAGGCCCATTAAGGTTATGTACTCAAAAAACTTTCCAAATTGCTGCCCAGTTGGGCTTCCTTGTATGGCGTGGGACCCAAGCATTGATCTACACATCAGCCACATGGGTTCAGCCCAGCTTTTGTTACAAGGCCTGGCCGAATGCACTGCTGAAGACAGTGTACCCCCTGAAACCCATCAAATGAGCTCTATGGGCCCAACACTTACACTAAGTGGTCCCTGGGCCAAGCCACCTTGTAACACCAAGGGACTGTGGGCAGATGCAAGATTAGCCCATTAGGCGTTATCCTCAATGGTCTTACACTTAACCTCTCAGCCCATAATGATCATACACTGCCCGACAAGAGAGGACCTCTCCCTCGGCTGCAAGGAACAGTGTTGCACTCTCCACTCATATGGATCCCGGGAATTAAAACATTTTGCAAACATTTTAGAAACCATATATATACTTTTATATCTTATATAAAATATATTTTGCAAAACAAATCTCAACGGTTGAAATCGGTTGCCAGCAGTCTTGGTTTCCATCAGTGAGAGTGCATCCCCGATCATTACCTTTGTCCGACAAAGGGGCTGATCCTGTCACTATGATCACCCACTCAGATGAATTCTCGGACTGTCCCAACATACCCAGGTTTTGACCCCCACTAAGGATCTCACTGATTGGTACATCAAAAATAGCCCAATCCGACACCTAGTGCAGTATCATAATCGAGTCTAGGGGTCGGGTGTAACTTTCCAGTTTTGCCCATCAATCTCCAAGGTCCAGGGCAATACTGGAAATCTGGTCCAGTGCAAAGATTCAATTAATCCTACACTGTATGTGCCTAGGGTCTCACCCTGGCAGCTGAGACAGGCCACCCCAACCGACTTGGTGGCACCACAGTGTCAGCCATGTCAGGATAGGTCTCCCCAGACCGACCCACTGGCTGTGAACATTCTAAACTAACACGAGTCTCATTAAGTGTCCAGTTTAAGGGTATTACACAGAAACATACCAAGGGAACATGAATCAAATATGTATCTTTATTCATTTACAATAAACTCATAAAGCACATCATTCTGATTGAAGCTAAGGGCATACAAAACTGTCTAACAAGCATGGCCACGGGCGAAAAAGTATCCTCATAGTCGATGCCTTCTTTTTGAGTATACCCTTTCGCCACCAAACGAGCTTTGTAGGTCTCAATCTTGCCATCGGGGCCCTTTTTCATCTTATAGATCCATTTGCAACTGATTGCTTTTACCCCGGAGGGCGGATCTACTAGAGTCTAGACTCCATTGGCCTCCATTGAGTCCATCTCGGCTCTCATGGCCTCCATTGAGTCCATCTCGTCTCTCATGGCCTCCACCCACTTCTGGAAATTTATGTTCAATATAGCTTCTGCATAAGTTACGGGATCCTCCTCACTTGTCCAAGATTCCACCAGGTAACTATCCTAGTCATAACCATAACGGACTGGTGGCCTGGATACTCGGGTGGATCTTCTAGGTTGGTCACTACCTAGAACTTGTGGGACATCTTCCACTGCTCTTGAGCTATCCTCATTAAGAACTATTTCCTGACGATGGGTGTCCAGGATGTAATTGGTCTTTAAGAACTAGGCATTTCGACTGTAGAACACTTTCTGCTCACTTGGGTCATAGAATAGATAACCCACCGAATCCTTTGGGTAGCCTACAAATAGGCAACGACTGGTCCTGGAATCCAACTTGTCCGCACTCGTTCTTTTAACGTGCGCAGGACAACTCCAAATCTTCAAGTGTTTAACACTTGGATTCTTTCCGGTCCAAAGTTCATATGGAGTTTTCGGAACCGATTTGGTTGGAACCCAATTCAGCACGTAGATAACAGTCTCTAATGCATATCCCCAAAAGGATGTGGGTAATTCTGAGCGTGTGAGAAGTGACCGGACCATGTCTAACAATGTCCTGTTCCTCCTCTCCGAAACACCATTATGCTGTGGTGTAGCAGGAGTAGCTAATTGTGATATTATCCCGTTGGCATTCAAGTAGTCCCTGAATTCGTTAGAGATTTACTCGCCACCTCGATCTGATCGAAGGGCCTTAATTTCTCTCCCTAACTATTTCTCGACTTCTTGTCTGAACTCCTTGAACTTTTTAAAGGATTCGGACTTCTGTCTCATTAGGTACATGTAACCATATCGTGAGTAATCATCGGTGAAGGTGATGAAATACATGTGTTGGTTACGAGTCCTAACACTTAGGGGACCACATACATCTGTATGTACAAGGTCAACCGTGCCTATACATCTTTTAGGCTTACCGTTAAATGGTCATTTTGTCATCTTACCTCAGAGGCAAGGCTCACAAGTGGGAAGATCTTATACGGTTAGAAAATCTAAAGGACCATCCTTTACCAAACTTTGATTCGGTCAATACCGATATGGCCAAGCCGGTAATGCCACAAGCATGTGGGACTAACTATATCACGAGTTCTTTTCTTGGGGATTTCAACCGACGTTGTTTCGGTTAAGTTAGTTTCTAGAGAAGGATGTAGAACATAGAGACTGTTCTCCAGTTCCCTGCATGCGATGAATTTATTGTTCCTTTTAATAGTAATCATATTACTAAAATAGACAATATATCCATCAGCTCACAGTTTAGAAACAAAAATCAAATTTCTTCTTAAGTTCTGTACATAAAGACAATCCTTAAATACAAGAATTCTTTCTCTAAAGACTAATTCTACGGTTCCTATCGCCGTAGCTACAACATTTGCAGAAGTCCCGAAGTAAAGCGTCACTTCCCCTTCACTTCGCCTTTTGCTTACTTTGAACCACTGCAGTGAATTACACGCATGAGTTGAAGCCCCGGATTCAACACACCAGGACACAGAAGTAACTAACAGATTAGACTCTATGACACAAGTTTCAAAATTACCTTTCTTAGATTCCAGGTAGGCAGGACAGTTCCTCTTCCAGTGGTCGGCCTACTTGTAGAAGTGACAGGCATTGGATGCCTTGTCTTTCTTTTGCTTCTTAGATTTCGTCGCCTTTTTCTAGCGCTTTATCTTTGCCCTCCTCTTCTTGCCTGATTTTCCAGCTTCAACAAGCATGGCTATCGGCTCATCCTTCCTAATAAGTTCTTCAGCTCATTGCAACATATTGCTGAGCTCTTGAACACTGACATTCAACTTGTTCATATTATAGTTCATAATGAACGGATTGAAGGATGGAGGCAAGGAGTTAAGAATGGCGTCTATCTGTATGACCAGATGTAGCCCGGACCCAAGGGCCTCCAGCTCATTTATGTACCCCATCATCCAGAGACAATGCTCATGAACTTGCTGCCCTTTGGTCATCTGCGCGGTCATGAACTGCTTCAGAACCTTTTGGCGAGTAGAACAGTTCTACTCTTCGTACAAAGTTTTTAGACTATCCAATATGTCTTTGGCGATTTTGATCTGATTGAACTGCCTCTGTATCGGATTATCTAAAGAGGCTATGATATAGCAGCAGGCTAGGGAGTTTTTCTCCTCCCACTCTAGGTAGTTCCTCCTGCGGGCTTCAGAAGCCCTGTCTCCCGGACGTTCCGGTGCAGGATTCTTTGCCACTTTATCTAATTTTTTTGAAGTCAGGACCAGCATAAGGTTTCTGTACCAGTCGGCATAGTTTGGGCCCTTAAGCTTATTATCGTCGAGAAGCTTTGCAAATTGACCATTTGCCATTTTTTGGTAAAACAACAAAATGTTAATCTACAACCTTAGTTTGATTCATGTTACCTACAGAAATATGGCTTTTAATCTATGTTCCATTTTCATTTATTCATCTCTGAGATTTCTGATGAGAGTAGAATTTATCATATTTTTATCCCCAATTATTATGCCTTTTATACCAAATTAGCATCTAATTGGACTCATATTTCTGTTCAGGGCATGAAAGAAGGCATCAGGAGCAAAGAAAGACAAATCGGATGATTTTTCACAGTTTCGATATCGTTCAGTAATCTGGGCCTAATTTGCGTATCCGAACTCCGAATGGGCTGATTCAAGATCCACTGGAAAGATAAGAGAAAAATCCACAACTTTCATGCTTTCAGATTTCGCAGATTCGGCCTACATTGAAGTCAAATCCGGGCCCAAAGTCGGGGAAAATTCATAGGAAGGCCCAATCCGCAGCTGAAGCCCAACTTGCAGAAAAGTCTGGCTGAAGCCCAATTCACAGAGGAGGTTTAATACGAATCCAAGAACAAGAAACTGAGAAGAGTCCTTCCAGATCTAAATTCTTGATGTAATCTTAGAGAGATAAAATGATTGAGTCATTAGATAAAAAGATAAGATTAGAATTAGGATAGGACTTTCTATTCTTGTAAAAATCAACTTCAAGAGGAAGTAGGAGACCACCCCCTCCCCTTTAAGCTATATAAAGGAGGGGGCGAACCATTTAGGCAATGATGAGAGTAGAATTTATCATATTTTTATCCCCAATTATTCTGTCTTTTATACTGAATTAGCACCTAATTGGATTCATATTTCTGTTCAAGGCATGAAAGAAGGCATCAGGAGCAAAGAAAGACAAATCGGAAGATTTTTCACAGTTTGCACCTAATTAGCACCTAATTGGACTCATATCCGTTCATCATGAACTATAACATGAATAAGCTGAATCTCAGCTTGCAAGAGCTCAGCAATATATTGCAAAGAGCTGAAGAACTGATTAGAAGGGATGAGCCCGTAGCTATGCTTGTTGAAACTAGCAAGACAGGCAAGAGAAAGAGGAAGGCAAAGAAGCCTCAGAAGAAAGCCACTAAGGGCAAGAAGCAGAAGAAAGACAAAGCATTGGATGCCTGTCACTTCTGTAAGAAAACCGGTCATTGGAAAAGGAACTGTCCTGCCTACCTGGAATCCAAGAAAGGTAATTTCGAAACTTGTGTTATAGAAACCAATTTATTGGTAGCTTCTGCGTCCTAGTGTATTGACTCCGGGGCTTCAACTCATGCGTGTAACTCACTGTAGGGGTTCAAGGTAAGCAGAAGGCTGAGTGAAGGAAAAGTCACACTCTACTTGGGGCCTACTACAACTGTTGCAGCCGCGGCCATAGGAACCGTGGAGTTACTTTTTAGAGAAGGAATAATTGTACTGAAAGATTGTCTTTATGTACAAAATTTAAGGAGAAATTTGATTTCTGTCTCAAAACTGTGTGCAGATGGTTATTCTGTCTTCTTTAGTAATACGATTACTATTAAAAGAAATAACAGATTCATCACATACGGGGAACTGGAGAACGGTCTCTATGTTCTACATCCTTCTCTAGAAGCTAATATAACCGAAACTACGTCGGCTAAAATCACCAAGAAGAGAGCCCGTGATACAGTTAATCCCACGTGTCTGTGGCATTACCGACTTGGCCACATCGGTATTGACCGAATCACAAGGTTGGTAAAGGATGGTCTTTTGGATTTTCTAACCGTAGAAGATCTTCCCACTTGTGAGCCTTGCCTACAAGGCAAGATGATGAAATGGCCATTTAACGGTAAGCCTGAAAGATGTACAGGCACACTTGACCTAATACATACTGATGTATGTGGTCCCCTGAGTGTTAGGACACGAAATCAACACGTGTATTTCATCACCTTCACAGATGATTTTTCACGATATGGTTACGTGTACCTAATGAGACACAAGTCTGAATCCTTTGAAAAGTTCAAAGAGTTCAGACAAGAGGTCGAGAAATAGTTAGGGAGAGAAATTAAAGCCCTTCGATCAGATCGAGGTGGCGAATATCTCCCTGACGAATTTAGGGACTACTTAAAGGACAATGGGATAGTATCACAGTTAGCTCCTTCTGCTACACCACAACAAAACGGTGTTTCAGAGAGGAGGAATAGGACCTTATTGGATATGGTCCGGTCACTTCTCATACACTCAGTGTTACCCACATCCTTTTGGGGTTACGCATTAGAGACTGCGATTTACGTGCTGAATCGGGTTCCAACCAAATCGGTTCTGAATACTCCATATGAACTTTGAACCAGAAAGAAACCAAGTGTCAAACACTTGAAGATTTGGGGTTGTCCAGCACACGTTAAAAGAACGAGTGCAGACAAGTTGGAATCCAAGACCAGCCGTTGCCTATTTTTAGGCTACCCAAAAGGCTCTGTAGGTTACCTATTCTATGACCCAAGTGAGAAGAAAGTGTTCTGCAGTCGAAATGTGCAATCCTTGGAAACCGATTACATCCTGGACACCCATCGTCAGGAAGTTGTTCTGGATGAGGAGAGCTCGGGAGTAGTAGGAGATGTCCCACAAGTTCCAGGTAGTGACCAACCTAGAAGATCCACTCGGGTATCTAGGCCACTAGTCCATTATGGTTATGACCAGTATAGTTTCCTGGTGGAAAACTTGACAAGTGAGGAGGATCCCGTGATTTACACAGAAGCTATGTTGGACATAGATTCCCAGAAGTGGGTGGAGGCCATGAGAGCAGAGATGGACTCAATGGAGACCAATGGAGTCTGGACTCTAGTAGATCCGCCCTTCGGGGTAAAAGCAATCGGTTGCAAATGGATTTACAAGAGGAGGAAGGGCCCCGATGGTTGGGTTGAGACCTTCAAAGCTCGTCTGGTAGCAAAAGGGTACACTCAGAAAGAGGGCATCGATTATGAGGAAACCTTTTCGCCTGTGGCCATGCTTAAATCCATTAGGATCCTGCTAGCTGTAGCAGCATACCATGATTATTTGATTTGGCAGATTGATGTCAAAACTGCCTTCCTGAATGGAGATCTTACTGAAGATATCTATATGCAGCAGCCACAAGGCTTCATTGCTGCAGGTCATGAAAACATGGTATGTAAACTTAATGGATCCATTTATGGACTTAAGCAAGCTTCTAGAAGTTGGAACATCCATTTTGACTCTGCTGTAAAATCGTTTGACTTTGAGCAGAATCCGGATGAACCCTGTGTCTACAGGAAGTACAGTGGAGATAAGGTTACCTTCTTGGTTCTATATGTAGATAACATTCTACTCATTGGGAATGATGTAGGAATGTTAACTATGGTGAAAATATGGCTTTCACAGCAATTCTCCATGAAAGACTTCGGAGAAGCCTCCTATATACTGGGTCTTCGACTCTATAGAGATAGATCAAAGCGGATAATAGGATTATCCCAATCTGCTTACACTGATAAAATAGTCAAAAGATACAGCATGGAAAACTCCAAGAAAGGAAATGTTTCTTTCAGGCACGGAGTCACTCTCTCCAAGAAGATGTCTCCCAAGACTTCTGAGGAGATTGATGGCATGAAAGTCGTTCCCTATGCCTCTGCCGTAGGGAGCATCATGTATAACAAGCTGTGCACTCGTCCTGACATTGCTCAGGCAGTGAGTGTAGTAAGCAGATTTCAGGCCAACCCAGGGAGGAGCACTGGACTGCTGTGAAAAACATACTTAAGTACCTTCGAAGGACAAAAGAGTTTTGTCTTGTATTCGACGGTAGCTCACTACAGATCCAACGGTATACAAATGTCGATTTCCAATCGGATCCAGATGATAGAAAGTCTACATCTAGATATGTTTTCATGATAGGATCGTGTGCTGTTTGCTGGAAAAGCAGCAAACAGGGGTCCACTGCAGATTCCACGACCGAGGCCGAGTACATTGCCGTAAGTGGGGCTGCCAAAGAAGCCGTGTGGATGAAGGAGTTCGTTCACGAGCTGGGAGTAGTTCCGTCCAGCACATCACCCATCCCATTGTTGTGTGACAACAATGGAGCCATTACTCAGGCTAAGGAGCCACAAGCCCACTCGAAGTCGAAGCACATTGAGAGGAAGTACCATGTACTGCGGGAGATTGTTGGTAGAGGGGACGTCCTGATTCAGAAGGTAGCGTCAGCGGAAAATGTAGCAGACCCATTGATGAAGCCACTATCACAGAAACTGTTTGAGAAACACGTGGAAAGCATGGGACTCCGGCTAGTACCTGATTGAACCTAAGTGCAAGTGGGAGCTGTTAGACAGTTTTGTATGCCCATAACTTCAATCAGAATGATGTACTTTATGAGTTTATTGTAAATGAATAAAAGTGCATATTTGATTCTTGTCCCCTTGGTATGTTTCTATGTAATACCCTTAAACTGGATACTTAATGAGACTCGTGTTAGTTTAGAATGTTCACTGCCAGTGGGTCGGTCTGGGGAGACCTATCCTAACAAGGCTGACACTGTGGTGCCACCAAGTCGGTTGGGGTGGCCTGTTTCAGCTGCCAGGGTGAGACCCTAGGCACATATAGTGTAGGATTAATTGAATCTATGAACTGGACCAGATTTCCAGTATTGTCCTGGACCTTGGAGATTGATGGGCAAAACTGGAAAGTTACACCCGACCCCTAGACTCGATTATGATACTGCACTAGGTGTCGGATTGGGCTGTCTTTGATGTACCATTCAGTGAGATCCTTAGCGGGGGTCAAAACCTGGGTATGTTGGGACAGTCCGAGAATTCATCTGAGTGGGTGATCAAAGTGACAGGATCAGCCCCTTTGTCGAACAAAGGTAATGATCGGGGATGCACTCTCACTGATGGAAACCAAGACTGCCGGCAGCCGATTTCAATCGTTGAGATTTGTTTTGCAAAGTATATTTTATATAAGATATAAAAGTATATATATTATGGTTTCTAAAAGGTTTGCAAGAAGGTTTTAATTCCCGGGATCCATATAAGTAGAGAGTGCAACACTGTGCCTTGCAGCCGAGGGAGAGATCCTCTCTTGTCGGGCAGTGTATGATCAATATGGGCTGAGAGGTTAAGTGTAAGACCATTTAGGATAATACCTGATGGGCTAATCTTGCATCTGCCCACAGTCCCTGGTTGTTACAAGGTGGTTTGGCCCAGGGACCACTTAGGGTAAGTGTTGGGCCCATAGAGCCCATTTGATGGGTTTCAGGGGGTGCACTGTCCATGACAGTGTATTCGGCCAGGCCTTGTAACAAAGGCTGGGCCGAACCCATGTGGCTGATGTGTAGATCAATGCTTGGGTCCCATGCCATACAAGGAAGCCCAACTGGGCAGCAGTTAGGAAAGTTAGGTGAGCACATAAGCTTAATGGGCCTAAAGCCCATTTCGAACTGGGCTATTTTATTAGTTAATAATGGGAAGAATTCTGAGATGGATTAGCAGATAGGATAGGGTTTTGATCCTATCCACTCATTGAGTACAAATCTGTATGTGATTAAGATCTAGAAACCTCCTAATGAGTTTAGGAGAAAACTAATCTAATCTGCAGATAAGATAAGG
Organism: Nelumbo nucifera; assembly: GCF_055504915.1. NCBI lineage: Eukaryota > Viridiplantae > Streptophyta > Magnoliopsida > Proteales > Nelumbonaceae > Nelumbo > Nelumbo nucifera. Next base: position 193,565,839 of record NC_142649.1, read on the forward strand.
GTTTATCCCTATCACCTAAAAGAGGTCTTATCCAGCAGCTCCTAATTGGATCAGGAGCTGATCTTTTAGGTTAACAAAAGAATGAAGGGGCGGTAGCCTTTAGAAGACACACAATCAGATTTTCTTCAGTGCTGAAATCACAAGAACAGAGAATTCTGCACCCTGCGAATACTCTCTTGCCGCCTCCATGTTCTTGCCGCCATGTTTGCCAGTGCGATCTCCAGTTGTGGGAGAAGTCATGATTCGATCTTGACATCAGTTCTTTGAGAAAGAATTGATAGGAAGCTGTGATCATGTGCCATCCTACTGATTCTTGCAAAGGACAGAGTTCTTGGAGAAGAACACTGCTGATTTTGCTCCATCCTGCACTGCGCCATCTTTAGTGGGAGCAGTCTTTGGATCCTTCCTTGGGCGTGAACACCTTCGTTGGGAGATACTATTTCTCCGTATCAGGTATAATCCTCTCCTAATTCTTTTGATTCAGATCTGGTTCAGTTTATGGTACAAGAATGATCCTTCAAAATATGATTTTCTAAAATAGGGAATGTGATTCCCAGTTGAAGGGAGAGGAAAATTTTTGAAATTCGCCCCCTTATTCCGCAACCTTTGGGCGTCCATACGATGGATCTCTCATCCCTTCACAGCCCAGATCCAAGAGCCTCCAGTTCGTTGATATAACCCAGCATCCAGAGACAATGGTCGTGAACTTGTTGGCCCTTGGACATCTGCGCGGTCATGAACTGTTTCAAGACCTTCTGCCGAGTAGAATGATTTGGCTCTTCGTACATTGTCTTGAGACTATCCAATACGTCCTTGGCAAGTTCGATCTGATTGAACTGCCTCTGTATTGGGTTGTCCAAGGAGGCAATGATATAGCAGCGGGCAAGGGAGTTTTTCTCCTCCCATTCTTGGTATTCTCTTCTCCGGGCCTTAGAAGCCCTATCTCCCGGACGATCCGGGGCAGGATTCTTGGCTACCTTATCCAACTTTTCAGAGGTTAAGACCAACATAAGGTTCCTGTACCAGTCAGTATAGTTTGGGCCCTTCAACTTGTTGTTATCTAGCAACTTTGCAAATTGTCCGTTTGCCATTTTCTGATAAAAGAGCAAACATCAGTCCACAACCTAATTTGATTCATGTTCATTACATAGATATGGATTTTAATCTATGTTCCATTTCCATTTATTTATCTCTAATATTTCCCTTCTTTCTTAGTGACGGAGACCATGGGTTGTCTCTAGAAATGTGGGAAATCACATAGGGTGCATGGAGCCAACTGTTTCAGCTGCAAAACCCCACCACCTTTTTATGAAGGATCATATCCACTCATCATATGAGTTTTCCCTTTGGCCTCTGTCAGACAAGGTTCAGAGTCATTTTCAAGTAAACCTTTCTGTCCAGTGAGTGCTTACCCATCATGTTCGTGAACGCCATGGTACCGTGAGAGAGTTCCCATTTTCTGGTGAAGCCCCTCCTACATCGGTCTATGACGCCCCTATCATCTTATGAAACATTCAGACAAGCCCAACAGCAAATGGATAGCCCATTTTCTGGTGCGTTTCCTCATTACTGAAGGACCCATCCTCATGCTAATGATGGAAGGCCTTTAGAGAGTTCATCATATGAATCTCCCTATCACAAGCACTCATATTAGCTAGAGGGAACAATCAATTACGCCCTAGTTTGATCTAGGTCAAACCCAAGTGCCTCCCACTGACTTTCATAAAGTCAGATTTTGGTGGGCCCAAATCGGCTAGGGTCCCGCACGTAACCTCTCCATGAGGTGTGGGGCCCACCACTGAGGGAGGTCATCCAATGACCAAAAGGGACACCATGGCAATGATGTGCATTCAGCCATGGTGTGCGCAAGAGCCACTGTCGATTGAGCATGAGCCAAGCACTTATGGCCCATGTACGTAGCACATCACACATCCATACATCTCATACAAGGATAAATTGATCTAATCAATTAATCATCTGTAAGGCTCATTTGAAGCCCATTTTAAATCCATAATATTAACCATTAATACTATCTAGGTATATGGGCCGAATTAGGGTTAATGGGTTCGACCCATATAGCTTTATCCGTAGAGTGGGCTTTTGGCAGTTTTAACCATTTAAATCTGGGCCTTTACAGGTTGGGCCGAATTAACCATTTAATTAAATATCAATCCTCAGGCCCATTAGTAGGAAAATTAGGGCTGACTTTTAGCCTAGATTGAACCCTAGATTTGGTCCAAACAATTTGAACCAATCTTGGTTCGAATGGGTCTAGGGTTTGATCTTCAATTAAATCTTTAATTCAAGAAAATAATCTGAAATTAAATTCTGATAAAAGAACAATCAAGAATCAGTCTATCAGGGCTGTTCGCACAATCCTTTCTGCAAAACAGAGGTTAGATCGCAGGTTGCAGTTTCACAAACTGCAAATCGCAGATAGCGATTCTCCCATCTGCGAAATCTCCTCCTCTGCGAGTTCTCCTTTTCTGCGCTGCCATCTTCGATCCAAAATAAAATAAATAGAAATCCTATTTTATATTAATAATTACATCATATCGAATACTTATGCATTCAGTCTAAAAAATAAAAAAAAAATTATTTTACAGACCAAATGTAATAAAGTAATCCATAAACTGCAGAATCGCAGGTTCCCTACGCAAATCAAGAATTCGATCTCCTCTTGTACGAACAGCCATAAATCAAGAAAATTATAAAGAACAATTCTAAATAACAATCAGATTTATATAAAAATTAATTTCAGATTATTCACCCATAATTTTGGCAACAAATTTCCCAAAACCCATATCTACGCAAATTGGGTAGAATGCCTTCTGCCCATTTGCGCAGGTTCAGATATGAAACAAATTGGCTCAAGATTTGAACCATGGCTTTGATACCACTGAAGGGATGAGAGATCCATCATATGGACGCCCAAATCATGCAGAATAAAGGGGCGAATTTCAAAAATTTTTCTCTCCCTTTCAACTGGGAATCGCATTCCCTATTTAGAAAATCATATTTTCAATGATCAATCTTGAACCATAAACTGAACCAGATCTGAACAAAAAGGAGTAGGAGAGGATTATACCAGATATGGAGAGAAAGTATCTCCCAATGAAGGTGTTCACGCCCCAGGAAGGATCCAAAGACTGCTCCAACTGAAGATGGCGAAGTGCAGGATGGAGTAGAATCAGCAGTATTCTTCTCCAAGAATTCTGTCCTTCGCAAGAAACAACAGGATCCCACGTGAGCACAGCTTCCTATTAATTCTTTCTCAAAGAGCTGATGTCAAGATCGAATCTTGACTTCTCTCACAACTGGAGATCGAACTGGATGTCTGGCGGCTGCAGAAAGGAGGCGGCAATAATGATCTTTGCAGGGATTGCAGAAATCTTTCTTCTCTGATTTCAGCTCTGAAGAGGATCTGCTTATGTGATTCTTCTAGAGGCTGCCGCCCCCTCCTTCTTTTGTAAACCCAAAGGATCAACTCCTAATCCAATTAGGAGTTGCTAACCCAAATCATATTTGGATCAGACATCCCCTTAGGTGATAAGGATAAACCCTTATCTTTTTTGCGAATTAGATTAGCCTTCTCTTAATCTCATTAGGAGGTTTCTAGATTTGAATCATATTCAGATCTGGACTCTCTGAGTGGATAGGGTTAAGACCCTATCCTATCAGCTGATCCATCTCAGAATTCACCCATATTTAACTTATTAAATAAGTCCAGTTCGAAATGGGCTTTAGGCCCATTAAGCTTATGTGCTCACTTAACCTTCCTAACTGCCTTCCAATTGGGCTTCCTTGTATGGCGTAGGACCCAAGCATTGATCTACACATCAGCCACATGGGTTCGGCCCAGCCTTTGTTACAAGGCCTGGCCGAATACACTGTCATGGATAGTGCACCCCCTGAAACCCATCAAATGGGCTCTATGGGCCCAACACTTACCCTAAGTGGTCCCTGGGCCAAGCCACCTTGTAACACCTAGGGACTGTGGGCAGATGTAAGATTAGCCCATCAGGTATTATCCTCAATGGTCTTACACTTAACCTCTCAGCCCATAATGATCATACACTGCCCGACAAGAGAGGACCTCTCCCTCGGCTGCAAGGCACAGTGTTGCACTCTCTACTTATATGGATCCTGGGAATTAAAACCTTCTTGCAAACCTTTTAGAAACCATAATATATATACTTTTATATCTTATATAAAATATACTTTGCAAAACAAATCTCAACGATTGAAATCGGCTGCCGGCAGTCTTGGTTTCCATTAGTGAGAGTGCATCCCCGATCATTACCTTTGTTCGACAAAGGGGCTGATCCTGTCACTATGATCACCCACTCAGATGAATTCTCGGACTGTCCCAACATACCCAGGTTTTGACCCCCGCTAAGGATCTCACTGAATGGTACATCAAAGACAGCCCAATCCGACACCTAGTGCAGTATCATAATCGAGTCTAGGAGTCGGGTGTAACTTTCCTGTTTTGCCCATCAATCTCCAAGGTCCAGGGCAATACTGGAAATCTGGTCCAGTTCATAGATTCAATTAATCCTACACTGTATGTGCCTAGGGTCTCACCCTGGCAGCTGAGACAGGCCACCCCAACCGACTTGGTGGCACAACAGTGTCAGCCTTATCAGGATAGGTCTCCCCAGACTGACCCACTGGCTGTAAACATTCTAAACTAACACGAGTCTCATTAAGTGTCCAGTTTAAGGGTATTACACAGAAACATACCAAGGGAACATGAATCAAATATGCACTTTTGTTCATTTACAATAAACTCATAAAGTGCATCATTTTGATTGAAGCTAAGGGCATACAAAACTGTCCAATAGTTGTGTAGTTGCTCTGTGTAGCGTTCAATGTTTTGAAAAATCTCTGATGAACCTGCGATAAAAACCTACATGTCCAAGAAAGGAACGGACCTCCCTAACATTTGTAGGGTAGGGTAAGCTCACAATTAAATCAATCTTGGCCTTGTCGACCTCTATTCCTCTAGCTGAAATAACATGTCCCAACACAATGCCTTCCTTCACCATAAAGTGGCATTTTTCATAGTTTAAGACAAGATTTGTTTCCACACACTGATTCAGAATTTTACTTAAACTATTTAGGCAGTCATCAAATGAATCACCATAGATAGTAAAATCATCCATGAATACTTCAATGCATTTCTCAATAAAATCAAAAAATATACTCATCATGCATCTTTGAAAAGTGCTTGGAGCATTACACAAACCAAAGGGCATTCGTCTATAAGCAAAGGTGCCGAATGCGCAAGTGAAGGTTGTTTTCTCTTGGTCCTCCTGGGCAATAACAATCTGATAATATACTGAGAACCCATCGAGAAAACAAAAGAAGGCCTTACCTGCTAATCTCTCTAACATCTGGTCGATGAAGGGTAGGGGAAAGTGGTCCTTTCGAGTGGCCAGATTAAGTTTTTAAAAATCTATTACCTAAGTTTTCTTAGGTACAATATGAATAGGACTTACCCATTTACTGTCTGAAATTGGATAAATTATCCCTTCACGTAACAGTTTAAGTACTTCCTTCATTACCACCTCTTTCATTACCGGGTTGAGTTTTCGTTGTGGTTCTCTAACAGGTTTGGTGCCATCTTCCAAAAGGATCCTATGCATGCAAATCAAGGGGCTGATCCCCTTTACGTCGGCTAGGGTCCAACCAATCGTCGCCTTATGTTCTTTTAGGACTTTGATGAGCCTCTCCTCTTGCTCCTCAGTTAGCCCTTTTGCAATGATCACGGGCAGTGTCTCTTTTTCACCCAAGTATGCATATTTAAGATGATTAGGTAGGGTCTTTAGTTCCAACTCCGGAGCCTACAAAACAGAAGGCAGCAATTTTGTGTGAGAAATTGTCGATGGAATATCAGAATTGCTTACCGTTTGTTCCAGCATTGGTTCCAAACTGTCATAGGACGCATCGAACTCCTCTTCCCTGTCCGATTGTGCCTTGTATTCCAGCTCATCATCCATGTCCTCCTCTTCAATGACTTCGTGCACAATCGAATCAATGGTACCAATAGAGCAGATCGAATGACATTTGCTAGGATATTTCATGGCTTCAAAAATTTTAAATTTAACAATCTCTCCATCGAATTCGACGGAGAGGGTACCCTCGTCCACATCTATTTTGGTCTTGGCCGTTTTCATGAATGGCCTGCCTAATAGAAGTGGAGCTGAACTTGTGACTGTATCCTCTTCCATCTTCAGGATGTAGAAATCAGCTGGAAAAATTAAATCGTTAACCTGCACCAATACATCCTCAACAATCCCTTCTGGGTAGGCATTAGAACGATCAACTAATTGGATAACAACTCTAGTTTCTTTCAAAGGGCCTAATCTTAAGGCACAGTAAATCGAGTATGCCATGACATTGATAGATGCACCTAAGTCTAACATAGCACGCTCGATTCGTTTATTGCCAATCACACAAGGTAGGGTGAACATATCCGGATCAACACGTTTTTCTGGCAAGGTCCTCTTGATAACGGCTGAAACGTTCTCCCCAACTCTTATCTCTAATCGACTGGGTACGATAGCGCTCCATATTAACTAGTGATAGCATTAAACTTTGTGAAAACTGTTAAACCAAAATAACAATAATTGAGATAGCTGCAATTATCAAATCTTGTTCAATTGATTCCATTTAGGTTAAAACATATCAATACATTGGTCAAAGGCTGTCATTAACAATTGGCCCAGAAAGATATTAACCTAATTGCTACTTGTACCACTACAATTATGGATCACCGAACCATGGATAGCAGTAGGAAAATCAATATTAATTAATTTGTCAGACTAATTAACATTAACATCCATAGAGAATAAGCACAAGAATCAACGAATACTTGAAAAAAAACAATAACTTGAATTAAATACTAAACCTCACGATGACACAATCGAACATCCCCCCCTTGAACCAAAAAAGAAAAGCTTAACTGCTCATGATTTTCAAATCCTCCATGCTCTGCTTCTCAGAAGGCCAAACTGATCTTTCTTGATTGATCGAGTTGCCTGATGCTTGATTGATGGATTTTTTTGATTGATGCCTAAAGCTAGTCCGCCTCCCCCTTTATATAGATGAGGGAGAGGGCTGTTTTCCAACTCCTTTTAGGAGATTAACCTCAATTAAGAAAGTCCTGATCTGTTTTGAACTAATCCTATCCTATCTCTTATCTAGTGATCAAATCTCAATCATCTTATCTTTCTAGGATTACATTCAAAACTTAAATCTGATAAGACTCTCTTTCTGGAGATTACATTCGAAATTGGGACTCTTGGTTCTTGAATTCGAGTTGGGCTGCTTTAATAACTTGGGCTGCTACAAGGCTCTTCTGTGAATTGGGCTTCAGCTATGAAATGGGCTTTGCTGCGAACTTGCTCCAACTTTGTGCCTGATTTCGTCTTCGATACAGACCGAATCTGTCAAAACCCAAAACATAAAAGTTGTGGGCCTATCCCTCATCTTTCCAGTTAATCTCGAATTATCCAAATCGGAGTCCGGAATAGAGTGTTATTCCCAGATTACTGAATGGTGCCGAAACTGTGTAAAATCATCCGATTAGCCTTGTTTTCTTCCAATCGCCTTCTTTCTTGCCCTGAATCGAAATACAAGAGTAATGAATCCAATTAAGTGAAAAGGAGTGAATATTTGGGGATAAAAATATAGTACTTTTTAGTCTCATCACAAACACCATATATTTTTCTTTCCCTTCTCTACTTCACTTGCTCATTGGTTCAGAACTTCATTCAGATCTCTCTCACTTGCAACAAAACAGCTTCTTCTCTTCTCTCTTCTGTTACTTCCGCTGAAAATGACTGCCCAGTTTCTGCATCGCTATTCTTGCTTTTATTAGCTAAAACATCAATCAGCTTCCGCTGAAAAACGTTGCTTCAACTAAGTTCCTGTACTTCAGCCAAAAACTCTCTCTTGCCTTATCAGTCTCGTGGGCAACACTCTCGAGTATTCCTCACAACCATATTAATACCTGTGCTATATTTCGTCAATTGCTAGAACATTGAAAATAGTAAAAGTGACAACTGAGATGAATAAGAGTTACATGTGTAGTATTTCAGACCTTCAGATGTTATATTTATAGTCCTCGATGTATGTTCCCCATTCCTCTTCTTCTGAGCATCGTCATCCAAAATTACAGCTTTAGAATCTCCAAGAGCTACAATTTAATGAATTGGGACTGGTGACTTACGATTTAAATATGTCAGTCTGCAATGAAATAAATATTGAATAGTAGAGAGAACCCGATGAGTGCCCCAATACAAATCCAAAACCAATAGTCATCTATAAACATGCCTCTGGACTTCAGAAGGGCCTTTCCAACGGTGGGTTGACGAATTTGGGTGTCAGTGTTGGGCTGCATCAGATTACAGAAAGAAAAAGTCAAATTTGATAATGGCTTCTGGGAAGACAAGACAAAAAAATTGGATAATAAAATGTGTCTTTATGTGCATATATTTTCCTTGTTTACCCATATGAAGTTCAAAATAAGATGAGAAAACTAAAAAATCTAACCGTGCTTCATCCGTCATCAAGAAATTCATTTATTGCTATTGCATTCTGTCCATACATCCCATATCATCCATGGTTCAATGTCATCAGCAGGCATGAAAAGCAATCATTGCATACTATGACTATCACAAGTATCTTTATACCACATGAAAGAATTGAGAATTTCATGTTAAATGCTTTGCAACATAATCCAGGTATCAGATTGGTAGAGGCACAAGCAAAACGATAACAGAATTTTAAGTGGTAGGGTATAAACTAACCTTTGGCAACAATGAATCTGTTGATAGTGCTTCAAACTAAGTGGACTTAGTGGGTGATTTACTTCCTAATTGTTAGGCATTATGTTAGTGGACTTGGTGGGTGGTTTACTTCCTAATTGTTAGGCATTGTGTTAGTTGACTTACTGGGTGAGTTACTTCCAAATTGTTAGGCACTATTTTGAGTTAGTGAGTCATGTTTATCCACTTTCTAATTTACTTGCTTATTTTTAGTTAAGGTTAGTTCAGCTGTAAATCGATATATTTGGACCTCCGATGTTATTTTTTGCATGAAGAAAATTGAATTCGAAATGGCTTTGTTTACAAATTAGAATTTCTGTTCTTTTCCAAACAATTTCTTTGGTATCAGAGCCAGTGTTGGGTCTGAAGGGATGAGAGATCCATCCCATGGACGCCCAAAGATTGCGGAATAAGGGGCGAATTTCAAATTTTTTTTTCTCCCTTCAATTGGGAATCGCATTCCCTATTTAGAAAATCATATTTTCAAGGATCATTCTTGAACCTTAAACTGAATCAGATCTGAACCAAAAGGAGTAGGGGAGAATTATACCTGATACGGAGAAGTAGTATCTCCCAAAGGAGGTGTTCACGCCCAAGGAAGGATCCAAAAACTGCTCCCACTGAAGATGGCGCAGTGTAGGATGGAGCAGAATCAGCAGTGTTCTTCTCCAAGAACTCTGTCATTCACAAGAATCAGCAGGATGGTACGTGAGCACAGCTTCCTTTCAATCCTTTCTCAAAGAACTGATGTCAAGATCCAATTTTGACTTCTCCCACAACTGGAGATCGAACTGGCAAATAGGGCGGCAAGAATAGGGAGGCGGCAAGAGAGTATTCGCAGGGTGCAGAATTCTCTCTTCTTGATTTCAGCACTAAAGAAAATCTGATGTTGTGTGTCTTCTAAAGGCTGCCGCCCCCTCCTTCTTTTGTTAACCTAAGAATATTAGCTCCTAATCCAATTAGGAGCAGCTTATCCAAATCATATTTGGATAAGACTTCTCTTTAGGTGATAGGGATAAACCCTTATCTTATCTGCAGATTAGATTAGCTTTCTCATAATCTCATTAGGAGGTTTCCAGATCTGAATCATATTCAGATCTGAACTCTCTGAGTGGATAGGATTAAGACCTTATCCTATCTGCTAATCCATCTCAGAATTCGCCCCTTTAATTAACTAAATGAATAGCCCAGTACGAAATGGGCTTTAGGCCCATTAAGCCTATGTGCTCACTTAACCTTCCTAACTGCTGCCCAGTTGGGCTTCCTTGTATGGCATGGGACCCAAGCATTGATCTACACATCAGCCACATGGGTTCGGCCCAGCCTTTGTTACAAGGCCTGGCCGAATACACTGTTAAAGACAGTGCACCCCCTGAAACCCATCGAATGGGCTCTATGGGCCCAACACTTACCCTAAGTGGTCCCTGGGCCAAGCCACCTTGTAACACCTAGGGATTGTGGGCAGATGCAAGATTAGCCCATCAGGTATTATCCTCAATGGTCTTACACTTAACCTCTCAGCCCATAATGATCATACACTGCCCGACAAGAGAGGACCTCTCCCTCGGCTGCAAGGAACAGTGTTGCACTCTCCACTTATATGGATCCCGGGAATTAAAACCTATTTGCAAACATTTGAGAAACCATAATATATATACTTTTATATCTCATATAAAATATACTTTGCAAAACAAATCTCAACGGATGAAATCGGCTGCCGACAGTCTTGGTTTCCATCAGTGAGAGTGCATCCCCGATCATTACCTTTGTCTGACAAAGGGGCTGATCCTGTCACTATGATCACCCACTCAGATGAATTCTCGGACTGTCCCAACATACCCAGGTTTTGACCCCCACTAAGGATCTCACTGATTGGTATCGTAATCGAGTCTAGGGGTCGGGTGTAACTTTTCAGTTTTGCCCATCAATCTCCAAGGTCCAGGGCAATACTAGAAATCTGGTCCAGTTCATAGATTCAATTAATCCTACACTGTATGTGCCTAGGGTCTCACCCTGGCAGCTGAGACAGGCCACCCCAACCGACTTGGTGGCACCACAGTGTCAGTCTTGTCACGATAGGTCTCCCCAGACCGCCCACTAGCTGTGAACATTCTAAACTAACAAGAGTCTCATTAAGAGTCCAGTTTAAGGGTATTACACAGAAACATACCAAGGGAACATGAATCAAATATGCACTTTTATTCATTTACAATAAACTCATAAAGTACATCATTTTGATTGAAGCTAAGGGCATACAAAATTGTTTAACAGGGTCTTTATCTGGGCAAAGGGTAAAGTAAGAGAAAAAAAAAGAGAGTTCCGCCATGGGAAGCAATGGAGCCAATTCATCAGCTCTGCCCCTAACTACAGTCTTTAAAGGGGAAGATGATCACTTTTGGAGCCTCAAAATGAAGACCATGTTCAAGTCTCAAGAGTTGTGGGACTTGGTGGAGAAGGGATTTGAAGACACAAATCCGACCGAGCCTGATCAACAGTTGTGGGAAACCCGTAAGAAGGATGCAAAGGCTTTATTCTTCATTCAGCAGGCCCTTGATGAAGTAATTTTTTTAAGAATTGCAGCAGCTAGCACCTCCACTCAAGCATGGGAAATTCTGAAGCAAGAATTCTTGGGTGACAAGAAGGTAATTACTATTAAATTACACTCTTCGTCGTGATTTTGAAACATTGGCCATGAAAGAAAAAGAATCTGTACAAGTATTTTTATCTAAGGTGTCTAGGATTGTTAATCATATGAAGTCATATGGTGAAAGTGTTAGTAATGAAACTGTTGTGAGTAAAGGTGGTCAAGGTCGCAGCAAAGGAAGAGGCCAATTTGGTGATCAGCGCCAACACAAAAGCACCATTCAATGCCGATATTGCAAGAAATTGGGTCACAAAGAAGTAGATTGTTGGACCAAGCAGAAAAATGAGCAGAAACAAGCCAATTTTACAGAGAAAATTGAAGAGGAGAGCAAGCTATTAATGGCTCATTCTCCTACTGATAATGCTTCCAATGGAGTTTGGTTTCTGGACAGTGGATGCTCTAACCATATGTCCGGAACGAAGTCTCTTTTTAAAGAACTTGACGAGTCACAGAAAAGTGAAATTCGACTATGAGACAAAAAGCAAATGCAAGTTGAAGGGAAAGGTACAATTGCCATCATAACCTCACAAGGTAATGTAAAACTCCTCCATGGTGTGCAATATATTCCTAATTTAGCTCATAATTTGTTGAGTGTTGGGCAATTGATAGATAGTGGATACTCTATTTTGTTTGATGATGGTTGTTGTTCTGCTCAAGATAAGAAAACAGGACATATAAAAGCTAGCATTCCTATGGCACAAAATAAAATGTTTCTGTTGGAAGTTTCTGATGTAAGAAATTGTGCCCTGATTGTTAGAGCTAGTGAAGCAAAAATATGGCATTTGCGTTATGGGCATTTAAATGTGAAAGGGCTGAAATTGTTGGCTCAAAAAAATATGGTTGTTGGGTTGCCAAAAATTGATGGTCTTGATTTTTGTGAAGGCTATGTCTATGGGAAACGATGTAGAAATTCATTTCCTGTAGACAAGTCATGGAGGGCTTCTGATTGTCTTGAATAGGTACATGCTGATGTGTGTGGACCAATGAGTATTGAATCGTTTGGTGGAAGCAAATATTTTTTTGTTATTTACTACTGATTACAGCCCCATGACTTGGGTGTATTTCTTGAAATTCAAATCAGAAACTTTTGAAACTTTTAAATAATTCAAAGCATTAGCGGAGATTATCTTCCAACTAGGAATCATATTCCCTGAATTTTCAAGGATTTTATCTTGAATCAAAACTGAACCAGTTTTGAACCAAAAGAAATGGGAAGGGATATACCTGATCTGGAGAAGCAGTATCTCCCAACGTCAGTGTTCACACCCAAAGAAATTCGCAAGAACTGCTCCCACTGAAGATGACACAGTAATGATGGAACAGAACCAGCAGTGTTCGTCCCACGAACCAGGTTCTTCTGAAGAACTCTATGGAAGCAGTGAGCACCACACACAATCAAGAACTTTTCTTGATCTTCCCTCACAGAAAACTTGATCTGGTAGTTGATGGCGGCGGTTGCTGGAGGAGAAGGCTAGAGAAGAAGATGGTGAACTACTTTCTCTTCTCTAGGGTTTCTGAGATCCTATCTCAAGAATGCAGTCTGATCTGCAAAATCCTTAGGGTTCGAATTCTTGTAATTCGAATTAAGATTTCTCCTCTTTCTTTCTTAGTGATTAAGAAACCTCCTCATCTCATTAGGAGTTATCCTAATCCAAATCTGTATTTAGATAAGGAGTCTTCTTGATCCTATCTGCAGATTAGATCAGCCCACTCCTGATCTTATCAAGAGATTACCATATTCAAATCCTAATTTGAATTTGGTCTCCATGAGTGGATAGGTTTAAGACCCAATCCTTTTGGCTAGACCTAATCTCAGATCCGCCCCTTTAAGTGACTGATCAAATCAGCCCAGTTCGGAATGGGCTTTAGGCCCAATATGTATCAAGTGCTCAATAGGATTCCAAACTGCTGCCTAGTTGGGCTTCTTTGTATAGCGTGCGACCCAAGCATTGATCTACACATCAGCCACATGGGTTCAGCCCAGCCTTTGTTACAAGGCCTAGCTGAATTCACTAGAAAGCCCAGTGAACCCCTTGAGCCCATCACATGGACTCTGTGGGCCCAACACTTACACTTACACTGCATGTGCCTTGGGTCTCACCCTTCCGGCTGAGACAGACCACCCCAACATTTGGCAGCACACCAGTGTTAGCCTTAGCAGGATAAATCTCCCCAGACTTATCCAATGGTTGTGAACATTCTAAACTAACACGAGTCTCATTAAGTGTTCAGTTTAAGGGTCTTACACAGAAACATACCACACAATAAAACATGCACTTTATTCATTTACACTAAATGTCTAAAGTACATAAAAAATGATTGGAGCTAAGGGCATACAAAACTGTCTAACAGCTCCCACTTCCACTTAGGTCCAATCTGGTATAAGCCGGAGTCCCATGCTTTCCACGTGTTTCTCAAACACTTTCTGTGTGAGTGGCTTAGTCAATGGGTGTGCCACATTATCCACTGATGCTACCCTCTGAATCAGGACGTCCCCTCAGTCAACAATGTCCCACAGTACATGGTACTTCCTCTCGATGTGCTTTGACTTCGAGTGGGCTCGAGGCTCCTTAGCCTGGGCGATCGCTCCATTGTTGTCACACAACAATGGGATGGGTGATGTGCTAGACGGAACCACTCCTAATTCATGAATGAAAATTTTCATCCACATGGCTTCTTTGGCAGCTTCATTTACGGAAATGTACTCGGCTTCGGTCGTGGAGTCTACCATGGATCTCTGCTTGTTGCTTTTCCAGCAAACAACACACAATCCTATCATGAAAACATACCCAGATGTAGACTTTCTATCATCTAGATACGACTGGAAATCGGCATCAGTATACCCTTGAATTTGTAGTGAACAACCATTGAATACCAGACAAAACTCTTTTGTCCTTCGAAGGTATTTGAGTATATTTTTCACAGTAGTCCAATGCTCTTGCCCTGGGTTGGCCTGGAACCTGCTTACGACACTCACCACTTGAGCAATGTCAGGGCGAGTGCAGAGCATGGTATACATGATGCTCCCTACGGCTGAAGCATAGGGAATGTCTTTCATGCCCTCAATCTCCTCAGAGGTCTTGGGAGACATCTTCTTGGAGAGAATGACTCCGTGCCAGAAAGGAACGCTTTCTTTCTTGGAGTTCTCCATGCTGTACCTATTGACAATTTTGTCAACGTAAGCAGCCAGGGATAATCCTATTATCTGCTTCGATCTATCACTATAGAGTCAAAGACCCAGTATATAGGAGGCTTCTCTAAGATCTTTCATGGAGAATTGCTGCGAAAGCCACATCTTGACCGAAGTCAACATTCCTATGTCACTCCCAATGAGTAGGATATCATCCACATACAACACCAAGAAGGTGACATTATCCCCATTGGACTTCCTATAAACATAGGGCTCATCCGGATTCTGCTCAAAGTCAAACAATTTGACGACATAGTCAAAATGGATGTTCCAACTCCTAGAAGCTTGCTTAAGTCCATATATGGATCTATTAAGTTTACATACCATGTGTTCCTGACCAATAGCAATGAAGCCTTGCGGCTGCTGCATGTAGATATCTTTACTAAGATCTCCATTCAGGAATGCGGTTTTGACATCCATCTGCCAAATCTCGTAGTCATGGTATGCTGCTACAGCTAGCAGGATCCTAATGAATTTAAGCATGGCCACAGGCGAAAAGGTTTCCTCATAATCGAAGCCTTTTTTCTGAGTGTACCCTTTCGCTACCAGACGAGCTTTCAAGGTCTCAACCCTAACATCGGGGCCCTTCTTCCTCTTGTAAATCCATTTGCAACCGAATGCTTTTACCTCGGAGGGCGGATCTACTAGAGTCCAGACTTCATTGGTATCCATTGAGTCCATCTTAGCTCTCATGGCCTCCACCCACTTCTGGGAATCTATGTCCAACATAGCTTCCGCGTAAGTCACAGGAACCTCCTCACTAGTCAAGGTCTCCACCAGGTAACTATCCTGGTCATAACCATAATGGACTGGTGGCCTGGATACCCGAGTGGATCTTCTAGGTTGGTCACTACCTGGAACTTGTGGGACATCTCCCACTGCTCCTGAGCTCTCCTCATCAACAACTACTTCCTGACGATGGGTGTCCAGGATGTAATCTGTTTCCAAGAATTGTGCATTTCAGCTGCAGAACACTTTCTGCTCACTTGGGTCATAGAGTAGGTAACCTACAGAGCCTTTTGGGTAGCCTACAAATAGGCAACAGTTGGTCTTAGATTCCAACTTGTCTGCACTTGTTCTTTTAACATGTGCTGGACAACCCCAAATCTTCAAGTGTCTTACACTTGGTTTCTTTCCGGTCCAAAGTTCATATGGAGTGTTCAGAACCGATTTGGTTGGAACCCGATTCAGCACGTAAATTGCAGTCTCTAAGGCGTAACCCCAAAAGAATGTGTGTAACTTTGAGTGTATGAGAAGTGACCGGACCATATCCAATAAGGTCCTATTCCTCCTCTCTGAAATAACGTTAAGTTGTGGTGTAGCAGGAGGAGCTAACTGTGATACTATCCCATTGTCCTTTAAGTGTCCCTGAATTTGTCATAGAGATACTCGCCACCTCGATCTGATCGAAGGGCTTTAATTTCTCTCCCTAACTGTTTCTCGACCTCTTGTTTGAACTCTTTTAACTTTTCAAAGGATTCAAACTTGTGTCTCATTAGGTACACGTAACCATATCCTGAAAAATCATCGGTGAAGGTGATGAAATACACGTGTTGATTCCGTGTCTTAACACTCAGGGGACCACATACATCAGTATGTATAAGTTCAAGTGTGCCTGTACATCTTTCAGGTTACCGTTAAATGGCCGTTTCGTCATCTTGCCTTGCAGGCAAGGCTCACAAGTGGGAAGATCTTCTACAATTAGAAAATCCATAGGACCATCCTTTACCAACCTTGTGATTCGGTCAACACCAATGTGGCCAAGTTGGTAATGCCATAGGCACATAGGATTAACTGTATCACGGGCTCTCTTCTTGGGGATTTCAGCCAACGTAGTTTCGGTTATGTTAGTTTCTAGAGAAGGATGTAGAACATAGAGACCGTTCTCTAGTTCCCCGTATGCGATGAATCTGTTATTTCTTTTAATAGTAATCGTATTATTAAAGAAGACAGAATAACCATCTGCACACAGTTTTGAGACAGAAATCAAATTTCTTCTTAAATTTTGTACATAAAGACAATCTCTCAGTACAATTATTCCTTCTCTAAAAATTAATTCTACGGTTCCTATGGTCGCGGCTGCAACAGTTGCAGAGGTCCCCAAGTAGAGCATGACTTCTCCTTCACTCAACCTTCTGCTTACCTTGAACCCCTACAGTGAGTTACATGCATGAGTTGAAGCCCCGGAGTCAATACACCAGGACGTAGAAGCTACCAACAGATTGGTTTCTATAACACAAGTTTCGAAATTACTTTTCTTGGATTCCAGGTAGGTAGGACAGTTGCTTTTCCAGTGGCCGGTCTTCTTGCAGAAGTGACAGGCATCCGATGCTTTGTCTTTCTTCTGCTTCTTGCCCTTAGTGGCTTTCTTCTGAGGCTTCTTTGCCTTCTTCTTTCTTTTGCCTGTCTTGCTAGCTTCAACAAGCATAGCTACGGGCTCATCCTTTCTAATCAGTTCTTTAGCTCTTCGCAACATATTGTTGAGCTCTTGCAAGCTGACATTCAGCTTGTTCATGTTATAGTTCATGATGAACGGATTGAAGGAAGGAGGCAAAGAATTAAGGATAGCATCTATTTGGGTCACAAGGTCTAGCCCAGATCCAAGAGCCTCCAGTTCGTTGAAATATCCCATCATCCAAAGACAATGATCGTAAACTTGTTGGCCCTTGGTCATTTGTGCGGTTATGAACGGTTTCAAGACCTTTTTTCGAGTAGAACGATTCTGCTCTTCATACATCGTCCTGAGACTGTCCAATATGTCCTTGGCAAGTTCGATCTGATCGAATTGCCTCTATATTGGGTTGTCCAAGGAGGCAATGATGTAACACCGGGCAAGGGAGTTTTTCTCTTCCCATTCCTGATAGTCTCTCCTTCGGGCCTCAAAAGCCCTATCTGTTAGACAATTTTGTATGCCCTTAGCTTCAATCCGATTTGATGTACTTTTGATATTTAGTGTAAATAAATAAAGTGCATGTTTGATTCATGTTGTTTGGTATAATTCTGTGTAAGACCCTAAAACTGGACACTTAATGAGACACTTGTTAGTTTTAAATGTTCATAGCCATTGGATAAGTTTGGGGAGATTTATCCTATCGAGGCGGATACTAGTGTGCCGCCAAGTGTTGGGATGGCCTGTCTCGGTCACCAGGGTAATACCCAAGGCACATGCAGTATGGGATTACTCGAATCCTTGAACCGGACCAGATTTCCAGTATTGCCCTAGACCTTGAAGACAGATGGGCAAAATGGGAAAGTTACACCTGACCCCTAGACTCAATTATGATACTTCACCAGGTGTCGGATCGGGCTGTCTTTGATAAGCCAATCAATGAGATCCTTGGTGGGGGTCAAAACCTGGGCATGTTGGGGTAGTCTGAGAATTCATCTGAGTGGGTGATCATAGTGACAGGATCAGCCCCTTTGTCGGACAAAGGTAATGATCGGGAATGAACTCTCTCTGATGGAAACCAAACTGCCGGCAGTTGATTTCAATCGTTGGAATTTTGTTTTGCAATGTTTATATATGATATATATATATATATATACATAAGGTTTTGAAATGTTTGCAAATGATTTTAATTCCCGAGATCCATGTGAGTAGAGAGTGTGGCATTGTTCTTTGCAGCCGAGGGAAAGGTCCTCTCGTGTTGGGCACTGCTTGATCATTAAGGGCTGAGAGGTTAAGTGTAAGACCATTTAAGATAATACCTGATGGGCTAATCTTGCACCTGCCCACAGTCCCTAGGTTTTTATAAGATGGCTTGGCCCAGGGACCACTTAATGTAAGTGTTGGGCCCATAGGGTCCATGTGATGGGCTCAAGGGGTCACTGAGGTTTTTAGTGAATTTGGCTGGGCCTTGTAATAAAGTTGCGCCGAACCCATGTGGCTGGTGTGTAGATCAATGCTTGGGTCCCACGCCATACAAAGAAGCCCAACTAGGCAGCAGATTGGAAACTAGTTAAGCACTGAAACTTAATGGGCCAAAAGCCCATTTCGAGCTGGGCTGATATGATCACCCATCTATGGGGCGGATCTGGGATTAAAGTTACCAAAAGGATTGGGCCTTTAACCCTATCCACTCTGGGAGACCAAATTCAAATCAGATTTGAATCTGGTAACCTCCTGATAAGATCAGGAGTAAGCTAACTTAATCTGCAGATAGGATTAAGATCATCCCCTATCCAAATACTGATTTGGATTGGGATAACTCTTAATTAGGAGGTTTCTTAATCAAGAAGAAAAGAGGAGAAACCCTAAGATATTATAATCAGATTTTGAACCTAGGGGTTTTGATGGAGGAAATCATCCTGCGAATTGAGATAAGGATCTCATACACACTCCAGAGAGAAGAGAAGCCAATTCAGCCATCTTTACTTTAGGAGTTCTCCTCCAGCCACCGTCATTCTCTCTTTCAAGATTCGATCTTTGAAGAAGAAAGAAGTCAAGAAATTGGTTCTTGACATCAGTCTTGCAGAAAAGACTGAAAGGATTTGGTGCTCTGAGTTTCCAGTGGATTCTTGTGAAGGATTCAATGTGTAGGATGCACTCTGTTGGTTCCGTTCCACATACAGATGTGTCATCTTCAGTAGGAGCGGATCTTGGTGTCCTCTTTGGGCATGAACACCAACTTTGGGAGATACTACTTCCCTGGATCAAGTATAATTCCTTCCTTCCCTTTTGGTTCAAATCTGGTTCGATTATGGTTCAAGTAGGATCCTTGAATATTGTATTCTAAATTTAGGGAATACGATTCCCTGTTGGAAGAAGGTAGAGAAATTTTTGAAATTCGCGCACCCATTCCGCTATCTTTATGGCGTCCATTAGATGGATCCTACCATTCTTTCAGTGGTATCAGAGCCACAGGTGCGAATCTTGAACCAAAAGAAAATCAGATCTGAACCTGCGTAGATGGACAGAAGATGTTCTGCCATGATTTGCGCAGATTATTTTCTTTATTTCAAGAAACTGTTTCTTGTTAAGGGCGATTGATCTGAAATTTATTTCAGTTAAATCCAAAATTTATTTAGAACTGTTCTTTATTTATTTTGATTCAATGGACTATTCAAACCTAGAGATTGCAGTGCAGATTTGGCACAGATGGTCTGCGCACCCTTTTTTTCTTTTTTATTTATTTATTTTATTCAATTAGGTTTGTAAATATTTTTTTTTTTTATTTTCTAGACTGAATGTATAGGATTTGATAAAGAATGTAATTAATTAATAGAAATAGGATTTCTATAATTTTTTATTTTCTTGATTGAAGAAGAAGGAAGAAGAAGGCGGCGCTAGAGATTTGCAGATGGAGAAATCGCTTTCTGTGATTTGCAGTTTGTGAAACTACAACCCTAGTGATTAACCTCTGTTTTGCAGGTGGGGCAAACAGTCCATATTTGATTTGTGATTGTTTAAAATCAAAATTATTAATTTCAGATCTTTCATGAATTAACTCTTGAATTGAAAATCAGTTTCGGACTAGATTGGACCAAAACTGTTTGGACCGAATCTAGGGTTCGAAGGGGACTGTTTTCAGTCCAACTTTTCTCACACTTGCAGTTCCAAATCTGATGTTCAATTGCAGGGATTAATTCGGCCCACCTGCTAACTGTGATTCAGCCCATATACCTAGTTGACATTAATTGTTAATGTTATGGATTTTAAATGGTCCGTTCAATGGGCTTTATAGCAGTTAATTGATTGGATCAATTCTTCCTTTACATGTGATGTTTGGATGTTTGATGTGTTGCGACCATGGGCCATAAGCACTTGGCCCATGATGACTCATTAGTGGCTCTTGTGCACACCATGGCTGAATGCACATCACTGCCATGGTGTCCCTTAAGGTCATTGGATGACCTCTCCTTACATGGTGGGCCCCACAACCTTGAAAAGGGATGCGTACGGAAACCCTAGCCGCTTAAGGCCCACTAGAAATCTGACTTTATGAAAGTCAGTGGGAACCACTTTGGTTTGACCTAAAATTAGAACTAGGGCGTAATTTTGTTCCCTCCAGCAAATATGAGTGCATGTGATAGGGAGATTCATATGATGGTCTCTCTAAAGGCCTTCCGTCATTAGCACAATGATTGGTCCTTCAGTAATGAGAAAACGCACCATAAAATTGGGCTATCCATTTGCTGTTGGGTCTGTCAGAGTGTTTCATAAGATGATAGGGGCGTCTGTTAGACAGTTTTGTATGCCCTTAGCTTCAATCATTTTGATGTACTTTTGTTATTTAGTGGAAATAAATAAAGTGCATGTTTGATTCATGTTGTTTGGTTTAATTCTGTGTAAAACCCTAAAACTGGACATTTGTAGAGACTCATGTTAGTTTTAAATGTTCACAGCCGTTGGATAAGTCTGGGGAGATTTATCCTGCCAAGGCTGATACTGGTGTGCCACCAAGTGTTGGGATGGCCTGTCTCAGCCATCAGGGTAAGACCCGAGGCACATACAGCATGGGATTACTTGAATCCTTGAACCGGACCAGATTTCCAGTCTTGCCCTGGACCTTGGAGATAGATGGGCAAAACTGGAAAGTTACACCTGACCCCTAGACTCGATTATGACACTTCACTAGGTGTTGGATCAGGCTGCCTTTGATATGCCAATCAGTGAGATCCTTAGTGGGGATCAAAACCTGGGTATGTTGGGGCAGTTTGAGAATTCATCTGAGTGGGTGGTCATAGTGACAGAATCAGCCACTTTGTCGGACAAAGGGTAATGATCGGGAATGCACTCTCTCTGATGGAAACCAAACTGCCGGCAGTTGATTTCAATCGTTGGAATTTTGTTTTTGCAAAATTAATATATTTACATATATATACGGTTTCAAAATGTTTGCAAATGGTTTTAATTCACGGGATCCATGTGAGAGGAGAGTGCGGCACTGTTCCTTGCAGCCGAGGGAGAGGTCCTCTCTTGTCGGGCAGTGCTTGATCATTAAGGGCTGAGAGGTTAAGTGTAAGACCATTTAGGATAATACCTGATGGGCTAATCTTGCACCTGCCCACAGTCCCTGGGTTTTTATAAGATGGCTTGGCCCAGGGACCACTTAATGTAAGTGTTGGGCCCATAGGGTTCATACGATGGACTCAAGGGGTTCATTGAGATTTTCAGTGAATTTGGCTGGGCCTTGTATTAAAGGCTGGGCCGAACCCATGTGGCTGGTGTGTAGATCAATGCTTGGGTCCCACGCCATACAAAGAAGCCCAACTGGGCAGCAGATTGGAAACTAATTAAACACTGAATACTTAATGGGCCAAAAGCCCATTTCGAAGTGGGCTGATATGATCACCCATCAATGGGGCGAATTTGAGATTGAAGTTAGCAAAAAGGATTGGGCTCTTAGCCTTATCCACTCTTAGAGACCAAATTCAAATCAGATTTGAATCTGGTAACCTCCTGATAAGATCAGGAGTAAGCTAACTCTATCTGGGAAAGGGATTAAGATTATCCCCTATCCAAATACTGATTTGGATTGGGATAACTCCTAATTAGGAGATTTCTTAATCAAGAAGAAAAGAGAGGAGATTTTCGAATGAACCAAGAGAGAGAAATAAGATTTCGATCCAAGAGGTTCTGGTAAGCAAGAAAGGTTCCTGCGAATTGAGATTAGATCTCATTCTCTCCAGAAAAGAAAACAGTTCAGCCTTTTCGTTTCTGGAAATCTCCTCCTGTCGCCGCCATCTGCATTGTTGCAAGATTTGATCTTTGCAGAAAAGAAAGTCAAGAAACCAGTTCTTGACATCAGTCTTGCAAGAAAGACTGAAAGAATTCAGTGTTTAGTACATCCAGGGGATTCTTGTGAAGGATCCAGTGTGTAGGACGCACCCTGCTGGTTCTGTTCCATCCACAGCTGTGTCATCTTCAGTAGGGACAGATCTTGGAGCATTCTTTGGGCGTGAACACCAACTTTGGGAGATACTGCTTCTCCGGATCAGGTATAATCCTCCCATTTATCTTTTGGTACAGATCTGGTTTGATTAGGGTTCAAGTAGATCCTTGAATATTGTATTCTAAATTCAGGGAATATGATTCCCAGTTGGGAGAAGGTAGGAAATTTTTGAAATTCGCCCCACCCATTCCGCAACCTTTATGGCGTCCATTAGATGGATCCTACCATTCTTTCAGTGGTATCAGAGCCACAGGTTCGAATCTTGAACCAAAAGAAAATCAGATCTGACCCTGCGCAGATGGATAGAAGGTGTTCTTTCAAGATTTGCGCAGATTGTTTTCTTTTTTTTCAAGAAACTGTTTCTTGTTAAGGGCGATTGATCTGAAATTAATTTCTATTAAATCCAAAATTTATTTGGAATTGTTCTTTATTTATTTTGATTTAATGGACTGTTCAAACCTGGAGATCGCAGTGCAGTTTTAGCGCAGATGGTCTGCGCACCCTTTTTCTTTTCTATTTATTTATTTCATTCAATTCGGTCTGTAAATAATTTTTTTTATTTTTAGACTGAATGTATAGGATTTGATCAAGAATGTAATTAATAGAAATAGGATTTCTGTTATTTTTCTTGATTAAAGAAGATGGAAGAAGATGGCGGCGCTGGAGATTTGCAGATGGAGAAATCGTTTTCTGCGATTTGCAGTTTATGAAACTGCAACCCTTGTGATTAACCTCTGTTTTGCAGGTGGTGCGAACAGTCCATAATTGTTTTGTGTTTGCTAGAAATCAAAACTATTAATTTCAGATCATTCAATAATTAATTCTTGAATTGAAAATCAGTTTTGGACCATTTCGGACTAGATTGGACCAAAACTGTTTGGACCAAATCTGGGTTTCGAAAGGGGCTGTTCTCAGTCCAATTGTCTCACACTTTTGTTCCAAATCTGATGTTCAATTACAGGGATTAATTCGGCCCACCTGTAAAGCCCAGTTTTAAAGGGTTAAAACTGCAAAAGCCCATTATTGTGAGATAAGCTGTATGGGCCGAACTGCTATCTGCGATTCAGCCCATACACCTAGTGGACATTAATCGTTAATGACTTGGTTTTTAAATGGGCCATTGAATGGGCTTTACAGCAATTAATTGATTGGATCAATTCCTCCTTTACATGTGATGTTTGGATGTTTGATGTGCTGCGACCATGGGCCATAAGTACTTGGCCCGTGATGACTCGTTAGTGGCTCTTGCGCACACCATGGCTGAATGCACATCATTGCCATGGTGTCCCTGAAGGTCATTGGATGACCCCCTCTTTGCCTGGTGGGCCCCACAACCCTGAAAAGGGATGCGTACGGAACCCCTAGCCGATGAAGGCCCACCAGAAATCTGACTTTATGAAAGTCAGTGGGAGCCACTTTGGTTTGACCTAAATTAGAACTAGGCCGTGATTTTGTTCCCCCCAGCAAATATGAATGCAAGTGATAGGGAGATCCATATGATGGACTCTCTAAAGGCCTTCCGTCATTAGCACAATGATGGGTCCATCAGTAATGAGGAAACGCACCATAAAATTGGGCTATCCATTTGCTGTTGGATCTGTTAGAGTGTTTCATAAGATGATAGGGGCGTCATAGACCGATGTGGGAGGGACTTCACCAGAAAATGGGAACTCTCTCACGGTACCTTGGCGTAACCTGAATATGATGGGTGTGCACTCACTGACAGAAGGGTTTACCTGAAAACGGCTCTGAACCTTGTCTGACAGAGGCCAAAGGGAAACTCATTTGATGAGTGGATATGATCCGTCACAGAAAGGTGGTGGGGTTATGCAGCTGAAACAGTTGGCTTCACGCACCCCATGTGATTTCCCACAATTCCAGAGACATTTCGTCGTCTCCGTCACTGAGATAGGAGGGAAATCTCAGAGATGAACAAATGGGAATGGAACATAGATTAAAAGCCATATCTATGTAGGTAAACATGAATCAAACTAAGGTTGTGGACTAATGATTTTGCTGTTTTATCAGAAAATGGCAAACGGTCAATTTGCAAAGCTTCTAGACGATAACAAGCTTAAGGGCCCAAACTATGCCGACTGGTACAGAAATCTTATGCTGGTCCTAACTTCTGAAAAGTTAGACAAGGTAGTGAAAAATCCTGCCCCGGAACGTCCGGGTGATAGGGCTTCTGAGGCCCGTAGGAGGGACTACCAAGATTGGGAGGATAAGAACTCCCTAGCCCGCTGCTTTGTCATTGCCTCATTAGACAACTCAATACAGAGGCAGTTCGATCAGATCGAACTTGCCAAGGACATATTGGACAGTCTAAGGACAATGTATGAGGAGCAGAACCGTTCTACTCGACAGAAGGTCCTGAAATTGTTCATGACCGCGCAGATGACCAAAGGGCAGAAAGTTCATGACCATTGTCTTCGGATGATGGGATACATCAACGAACTTGAAGCTCTTGGATCCGGGCTAGATCTTGGCACGCAAGTGGATGCCATCCTAAATTCTTTGCCCTCTTCCTTCAATGCGTTCACTATGAACTACAATATGAATAAGCTGAATGTCAGCGTCCAGGAACTCAGCAATATGTTGCAGAGGGCCGAGGATTTACTCAAGAAGGATGAGCCTGTGGTTATGCTTGCTGAAGCTAACAAATCGGGCAAGAGAAAGAGAAAGGCAAAGAAGCCCCAGAAGAAGACTACCAAACCCAAGAAGCAGAAGAAGAACAAGGCATCTGATGTCTGTCACTTCTGCAAGCAGACCGGCCACTGGAAGAGGAACTGTCCTACCTACCTGGAATCTAAGAAAGGTAATATCGAAACTTGTGTCATAGAAACTAATATGTTAGTTACTTCTGTGTCCTGGTGTGTTGACTCCGGGGCTTCAACTCATGCGTGTAACTCACTGCAGGGGTTCAAAGTTAGCAGAAGGCTGAGTGAAGGTGAAGTGACACTGTTCTTGGGAACAACTGCAAGTGTTGCAGCTGCGGCAATAGGAACCGTAGAATTAGTTTTTAAAAAAGGAGTCCTTGTACTTAAAGATTGTCTTTATGTACAGAACTTGAGAAGGAATTTAATTTCTGTTTCAAAATTGTGTGCTGATGGATATACTGTTTACTTTAGTAATATGATTACTGTTAAACGGAATAATAAATTCATCGCATGCGGGGAGCTAGAGAACGGTCTCTATGTTCTGCATCCTTCTTTGGAAACTAACTTAACCGAAACTACGTCGGTCGAAAATCCCAAGAAAAGGACTCGTGATACAATAAATCCCACGTGCCTCTGGCATTACCGACTTGGCCACATCGGTGTCGACCGAATCACAAGACTGGTAAAGGATGGTCCTTTGGATTTTCTAGCCGTAGAAAATCTTCCCACTTGTGAACCTTGCCTCCAAGGTAAGATGACTAAGCGGCCATTTGACGGTAAGCCTGAAAGATGTGCAGGCACACTTGACCTAATACATACTGATGTATGTGGTCCCCTGAGTGTTAGGACACGGAATCAACACGTGTACTTCATCACCTTTACAGATGATTTTTCACGATATGGTTACGTGTACCTAATGAGACATAAGTCTGAATCATTTGAAAAGTTCAAAGAGTTCAGACAGGAAGTCGAGAAACAGTTAGAGAGAGAAATTAAGGCCCTTCGATCAGATCGAGGTGGCGAGTATCTCTCTGACGAATTCAGGGACTACTTAAAGGCCAATGGGATAGTGTCACAACTAGCTCCTCCTGCTACACCTCAACTCAACGGTGTTTCAGAGAGGAGAAATAGGACCTTGTTGGACATGGTCCGGTCACTTCTCGTACGCTCAGAATTACCCACATCCTTTTGGGGATACGCATTAGAGACTGCTACCTACGTGCTGAATAGGGTTCCAACCAAATCAGTTCCGAAAACTCCATATGAGCTTTGGACCGGAAGGAAGCCAAGTGTGAGACACTTGAAGATTTGGGGTTGTCCTGCACACGTTAAAAGAACAAGTGCGGACAAGTTGGAATCTAAAACCAGCCGTTGCCTGTTTATAGGCTACCCAAAGGATTCGGTGGGTTATCTATTCTATGACCCAAGTGAGCAGAAAGTGTTCTGCAGTCGAAACGCCCGATTCTTAGAATCCGATTACATCCTGGACACCCATCGTCAGGAAATAGTTCTTGATGAGGAGAGCTCAGGAGCAGTGGGAGATGACCCACAAGTTCCAGGTAATGACCAACCTAGAAGGTCCACCCGGGTATCCAGACCACCAGTCCGATATGGTTATGACCAGGATAGTTACCTGGTGGAAGCCTTGTCTAGTGAAGAGGATCCCGTGTCTTACGCGGAAGCTATGTTAGACATAGACTCCCAGAAGTGGGTGGAGGCCATGAGAGCCGAGATGGACTGAATGGAGACCAATGGAGTCTGGACTCTAGTGGATCTACAAGAGGAAGAAGGGCCCCGATGGCAGGATTGAGACCTTTAAAGCTCGTTTGGTGGCGAAAGGGTATACTCAGAAAGAAGGCATCGACTATGAGGAAACCTTTTCACCGGTGGCCATGCTTAAATCCATTAGGATCCTGCTAGCTGTAGCAGCGTACCATGATTACGAGATTTGGCAAATGGATGTCAAAACAGCGTTCCTGAATGGAGATCTTAGTGAAGATATCTACATGCAGCAGCCGCAAGGCTTCATTGCTGCTGGTCAGGAACACATGGTATGTAAACTTAATAGATCCATATATGGACTTAAGCAGGCTTCTAGGAGTTGGAACATCCGTTTTGATTCTGCAGTCAAAACGTTTGACTTTGAGCAGAATCCGGATGAGCCCTGTGTTTACAGGAAATCCAGTGGGGATAAGATCACCTTTTTAGTCTTGTACGTGGACGATATCCTACTCATTGGGAATGATGTAGGAATGTTGACTTCGGTCAAGGTATGGCTATCACAGCAGTTCTCCATGAAAGATCTTGGAGAAGCTTCATACATACTGGGTCTTCGACTCTATAGAGATAGATCGAAGCGGATAATTGGATTATCCCAGGCTGCTTACATTGACAAAATTGTCAAAAGATACAGCATGGAAAACTCCAAGAAAGGAAACGTTCCTTTCAGGCACGGAGTCACTCTCTCCAAGAAGATGTCTCCCAAGACTTCTGAGGAGATTGAGAGCATGAGAGACGTTCCCTATGCCTCAGCTGTGGGGAGCATCATGTATGCCATGTTGTGCACTCGCCCGGACATAGCTCACGCGGTGAGTGTGGTAAGCAGATTCCAGGCAAACCCAGGACAGGAGCATTGGACTGCTGTGAAGAACATACTCAAATACCTTCGAAGGACGAAAGAGTTTTGTCTGGTATTCGATGGTAGTTCACTGCAAGTTCTAGGGTATACCGATGCCGATTTCCAGTCGGATCCAGATGATAGAAAGTCTACATCTGGGTATGTTTTCACGATAGGATCGTGTGCTGTTTGCTGGAAAAGCAGCAAACAGGGGTCCACTGCAGACTCCACAACCGAGGCCGAGTACATTGCCGCAAGTGAAGCTACCAAGGAAGCCGTGTGGATGAAGAAATTCATACACGAATTGGGAGCGATTCCATCCAGCACATCACCCATCCCGTTGTTGTGTGACAACAATGGAGCGATCGCCCAGGCTAAAGAGCCTCGGGCCCACTCGAAGTCAAAGCACATCTAGAGGAAGTACCATGTACTGCGGGAGATCGTTGGTAGAGGGGACGTCCTAATTCAGAAGGTAGCATCAGCGGATAATGTGGCAGACCCATTGACTAAGCCACTGACACAGAAGGTGTTTGAGAAACACGTGGAAAGTATGGGACTCCGGCTTGTACCAGATTGGACCTAAGTGCAAGTGGGAGCTGTTAGACAGTTTTGTATGCCCTTAGCTTCAATCATTTTGATGTACTTTTGTTATTTAGTGGAAATAAATAAAGTGCATGTTTGATTCATGTTGTTTGGTTTAATTCTGTGTAAAACCCTAAAACTGGACATTTGTAGAGACTCATGTTAGTTTTAAATGTTCACAGCCGTTGGATAAGTCTGGGGAGATTTATCCTGCCAATGCTGATACTGGTGTGCCACCAAGTGTTGGGACGGCCTGTCTCAGCCATCAGGGTAAGACCCGAGGCACATACAGCATGGGATTACTTGAATCCTTGAACCGGACCAGATTTCCAGTCTTGCCCTGGACCTTGGAGATAGATGGGCAAAACTGGAAAGTTACACCTGACCCCTAGACTCGATTATGACACTTCACTAGGTGTTGGATCAGGCTGCCTTTGATATGCCAATCAGTGAGATCCTTAGTGGGGATCAAAACCTGGGTATGTTGGGGCAGTTTGAGAATTCATTTGAGTGGGTGGTCATAGTGACAGAATCAGCCACTTTGTCGGACAAAGGGTAATGATCGGGAATGCACTCTCTCTGATGGAAACCAAACTGCCGGCAGTTGATTTCAATCGTTGGAATTTTGTTTTTGCAAAATTAATATATTTACATATATATACGGTTTCAAAATGTTTGCAAATGGTTTTAATTCCCGGGATCCATGTGAGAGGAGGGTGCGGCACTGTTCCTTGCAGCCGAGGGAGAGGTCCTCTCTTGTCGGGCAGTGCTTGATCATTAAGGGCTGAGAGGTTAAGTGTAAGACCATTTAGGATAATACCTGATGGGCTAATCTTGCACCTGCCCACAGTCCCTGGGTTTTTATAAGATGGCTTGGCCCAGGGACCACTTAATGTAAGTGTTGGGCCCATAGGGTTCATACGATGGACTCAAGGGGTTCATTGAGATTTTCAGTGAATTTGGCTGGGCCTTGTATTAAAGGCTGGGCCGAACCCATGTGGCTGGTGTGTAGATCAATGCTTGGGTCCCACACCATACAAAGAAGCCCAACTGGGCAGCAGATTGGAAACTAATTAAACACTGAATACTTAATGGGCCAAAAGCCCATTTCGAAGTGGGCTGATATGATCACCCATCAATGGGGCGAATTTGAGATTGAAGTTAGCAAAAAGGATTGGGCTCTTAGCCTTATCCACTCTTAGAGACCAAATTCAAATCAGATTTGAATCTGGTAACCTCCTGATAAGATCAGGAGTAAGCTAACTCTATCTGGGAAAGGGATTAAGATTATCCCCTATCCAAATACTGATTTGGATTGGGTAACTCCTAATTAGGAGATTTCTTAATCAAGAAGAAAAGAGAGGAGATTTTCGAATGAACCAAGAGAGAGAAATAAGATTTCGATCCAAGAGGTTCTGGTAAGCAAGAAAGGTTCCTGCGAATTGAGATTAGATCTCATTCTCTCCAGAAAAGAAAACAGTTCAGCCTTTTCGTTTCTGGAAATCTCCTCCTGCCGCCGCCATCTGCATTGTTGCAAGATTTGATCTTTGCAGAAAAGAAAGTCAAGAAACCAGTTCTTGACATCAGTCTTGCAAGAAAGACTGAAAGAATTCATTGTTTAGTACATCCAGGGGATTCTTGTGAAGGATCCAGTGTGTAGGACGCACCCTGCTGGTTCTGTTCCATCCACAGCTGTGTCATCTTCAGCAGGGACAGATCTTGGAGCATTCTTTGGGCGTGAACACCAACTTTGGGAGATACTGCTTCTCCGGATCAGGTATAATCCTCCCATTTATCTTTTGGTACAGATCTGGTTTGATTAGGGTTCAAGTAGATCCTTGAATATTGTATTCTAAATTCAGGGAATATGATTCCCAGTTGGGAGAAGGTAGGAAATTTTTGAAATTCGCCCCACCCATTCCGCAACCTTTATGGCGTCCATTAGATGGATCCTACCATTCTTTCAGCGTCATAGACCGATGTGGGAGGGGCTTCACTAGAAAATGGGAACTCTCTCACGGTACCTTTGCGTAACCTGAATATGATGGGTGAGCACTCACTGGACAGAAAGGTTTACCTGAAAATGGCTCTGAACCTTGTCTGACAGAGGCCAAAGGGAAGCTCATTTGATGAGTGGATATGATCCGTCATAGAAAGGTGGTGGGGTTATGCAGCTGAAAGAGTTGGCTCCACGCACCCTATGTGATTTCCCACATTTCCAGAGAGATTTCGCCGTCTCCGCCACTGAGAAAGGAGGGAAATCTCAGAGATGAACAAATGGAAATGGAATATAGATTAAAAACCATATCTATGAAGGTAACATGAATCAAACTAAGGTTGTGGTCTAACGTCTTTGCTGTTTAATCAGAAAATGGCAAACAGTCAATTTGCAAAGCTTCTAGACGATTACAAGCTTAAGGGCTCAAACTATGCCGACTAGTACAAAAATCTTATGTTGGTCCTAACTTCCGAAAAATTAGATAAGGTGGTGAAAAATCCTGCCCCGGAGCATCCGGGTGATAGGGCTTCTGAGGCCCGTAGGAGGGACTACCAAGATTGGGAGGATAAGAACTCCCTAGCCCGCTGCTTTGTCATTGCCTCACTGGACAACTCAATTCAGAGGCAGTTCGATCAGATCGAACTAGCCAAGGACATATTGGACAGTCTAAAGATAATGTATGAAGAACAGAACCGTTCTACTCGACAGAAGCTCCTGAAACTGTTCATGACCACGCAGATGTCCAAAGGGCAGAAAGTTCATAACCATTGTCTTTGGATGATGGGCTACATTGACGAACTCGAAGCCCTTGGATTCGAGCTAGATCTTGAATTCTTTGCCCTCTTCCTTCAATGCGTTCACAATGAACTACAACACGAACAAGCTGAATGTCAGCATCCAGGAACTCAACAATATGTTGCAGAGGGCCGAGGATCTACTCAAGAAGGATGAGCCTATGGTTATGCTTGCTGAAGCTAACAAATCAGACAAGAAAAAGAGAAAGGCAAAGAAGCCCCAGAAGAAAACTGCCAAGCCCAAAAAGTGACTAATATGTTAGTCACTTCTGTGTCCTGGTGTGTTGACTCCGGAGCTACAACTCACAGCAGGGGTTCAAAGTTAGCAGAAGATTGAGTGAAGGCGAAGTGACACTATTCTTGGGAACGACTGCAAGTGTTGCAGCTATGACAATAGGAACCGTAGAATTAGTCTTTAGAGAAGGAGTGCTTGTACTTAAAGATTGTCTTTATGTACAGAACTTGAGAAGAAATTTAATTTTTGTTTCTAAACTATGTGCTGATGGATATACTATTTATTTTAGTAATATGATTACTGTTAAACGGAATAACAAATTCATCGCATGCGGGGAACTGGAGAACGGTCTCTATGTTCTACATCCTTCTCTGGAAACTAACTTAACCAAAACTATGTCGGTCAAAAATCCCAAGAAAAGGACTCATGATACAGTAAATCCCATGTGCCTCTAGCATTACCGACTTGGCCATATCGGTGTTGACCGAATCACAAGGCTGGTAAAGGATGGTTCTTTGGATTTTCTAACCATAGAAATTCTTCACACTTGTGAGCCTTGCCTCCAAGGTAAGATGACTAAGCGACCATTTGTGAAGGGACGAGAGATCCATCATATGGACGGCCAAATCTTGCGGAATTAGGGGGTGAATTTCAAAAATTTTTCTCTCCCTTCAACTGGGAATCGCATTCCCTATTTAGAAAATCATATTTTCAAGGATCAATCTTGAACCATAAACTGAACCAGATCTGAACCAAAAGGAGTATGAGAGGATTAAACCTGATACGGAGAAATAGTAGCCCCCAATGAAGGTGTTCACGCCCAAGGAAGGATCCAAAGATTGCTCCCACTGAAGATGGCGCAGTGCAGGATGGAGCAGAATCAGCAGTATTCTTCTTCAAGAATTCTGTCCTTCGCAAAAACAGTAGGATGGCACGTGAGCACAACTTCCTATCAATTCTTTCTCAAAGAACTGATGTCAAAATCGAATCTTGACTTCTCCCACAACTGGAGATCGAACTGGCAAACAGGGCGGCAAGAACAAGGAGGCAGCAAGAAAGAATTTTGCAAGGTTGCTTAATTCTTTCTTCTGCGATTTCAACTCTGAAGAGGATCTGATTATGTGTCTTCTCAAGGCTCCTGCCCCCTCCTTCTTTTTGTTAACCTAAAAGATCAGCTCCTAATCCAATTAGGAGATGCTTATCCAAATCATATTTGGATCAGCCCTCTCTTTAGGTGATAAGGATAAACCCTTATCTTATCTGTAGATTAGATGAGCTTTCTCCTAATCTAATTAGGAGGTTTCTAGATCTGAATCACATTCAGATCTGGACTCTCTGAGTTGATAGGGTCAAGACCCTAACTTATCTGCTAATCCATCTTAGAATTCGCCCCATAATTAACTAATTAAATAGCCCAGTTCAAAATGGGCTTTATGCCCATTAAGCTTATGTGCTCATTCAACTTTCCTAATTGCTGCCCAGTTGGGCTTCCTTGTATGGCGTGGGACCCAAGCATTGATCTACACATCAGCCACATGGGTTCGGCCCAGCCTTTGTTATAAGGCCTGGCCGAATACATTGTTATGGATAGTGCACCCCCTGAAACCCATCAAAAGGGCTCTATGGGCCCAACACTTACCCTAAGTGGTCCCTGGGCCAAGCCACCTTGTAACACCCAGGAACTATGGGCAGATGCAAGATTAGCCCATCAGGTATTACCCTCAATGGTCTTACACATAACCTCTCAGCCCATAATGATCATACACTGCCCGACAAGAGGGGACCTCTCCCTCGGCTGCAAGGAACAATGTTGCACTCTCTACTTCTATGGATCCTGGGAATTAAAACCTTCTTGCAAACATTTTAGAAACCATAATATATATACTTTTATATCTCATATAAAATATACTTTCCAAAACAAATCTCAACGGTTGAAATCGGCTGCCGGTAGTCTTGGTTTTCATCAGTGAGAGTGCATCCCCGATCATTACCTTTGTCCAACAAAGGGGCTGATCCTGTCACTATGATCACCCACTCAGATGAGTTCCCAGATTGTCCCAACATACCCAGGTTTTGACCCCCGCTAAGGATCTCACTGATTGGTACATCAAAGACAGCCCAATCCGACACCTAGTGCAGTATCATAATCGAGTCTAGGGGTCGGGTGTAACTTTCCAGTTTTGCCCATCAATCCCCAAGGTTCAGGGCAATACTGGAAATCTGGTCCAGTTCAAAGATTCAATTAGTCCTACACTGTATGTGCCTAGGGTCTCACCCTGGCAGCTAAGACAGGCCACCCCAACTGACTTGGTGGCACCACAGTGTCAACCTTATCAGGATAGGTCTCCTCAGACCGACCCACTAGCTGTGAACATTCTAAACTAACACAAGTCTCATTAAGTGTCTAGTTTAAGGGTATTACATAGAAACATACCAGGGGAACAAGAATCAAATACGCACTTTTATTCTTTTACAATAAACTCATAAAGTACATCATTTTGATTGAAGTTAAGGGCATACAAAACTATCTAACAGCTCCCATTTGCACTTAGGTCCAATCAGGTACAAGCCGGAGTCCCATGCTTTCCACGTGTTTCTTAAACACTTTCTGTGATAGTGGCTTCGTCAATGGGTCTGCAACATTTTCCGCTGACGCTACCTTCTGAATCAGGACGTCCCCTCTACCAACAATCTCCCGCAGTACGTGGTACTTCCTCTCGATGTGTTTCGACTTCGAGTGGGCTCGTGGCTCCTTAGCCTGAACAATGGCTCCATTGTTGTCATACAACTATGGGATGGGTGATGTGCTGGACGGAACTACTCCCAACTCGTGAACGAACTTCTTCATCCACACGGCTTCTTTGGCATCCTCACTTGCGGCAATGTACTCGGCCTCGGTCGTGGAGTCTGTAGTGGACCCCTGTTTACTACTTTTCCAGCAAACAACACACGATCCTATCATGAAAACATATTCAGATGTAGACTTTCTATCATCTAGATCCGACTGGAAATCGACATTTGTATACCCTTGGATCTGTAGTGAGCTACCATCGAATACTAGACAAAACTCTTTTGTCCTTCGAAGGAACTTAAGTATGTTTTTCACAGCAGTCCAGTGCTCCTGCCCTGGGTTCTCTTAAAATTTGCTTACTACACTCACTGCCTGAACAATGTCAAGATGAGTGCACAGCATGGCATACATGATGCTCCCTACGGCAGAGGCATAGGGAACGTCTTTCATGCCATCAATCTCCTCAGAAGTCTTGGGAGACATCTTCTTGGAGAGAGTGACTTCGTGCCTGAAAGGAACATTTCCTTTCTTTGAGTTTTTCATGCTGTATCTTTTGACTATTTTGTCAATGTAAGCAAATTGGGATAATCCTATTATCCGCTTCGATCTATCTCTATAGAGTCGAAGACCTAGTATATATAGGAGGCTTCTCCAAGATCTTTCATGGAGAAATGATGTGAAAGCCATACTTTCACCGTAGTTAACATTCCTACATCATTCCCAATGAGTAGATTGTCATCTACATACAGAAGCAAGAAGGTAACCTTATCTCCATTGTACTTCTTGTGGACACAAGGTTCATCCGGATTTTGCTCGAAGTCAAATGATTTGACAGTAGAGTCAAAACGGATGTTCCAACTTCTAGAAGCTTGCTTAAGTCCATAAATGGATCTATTAAGTTTACATACCATGTTTTCCTGACCTGCAGCAACAAAGCCTTGCGGCTGCTGCATATAGATATCTTCTGTAAGATCTCCATTCAGGAACACAGTTTTGACATCCATCTGCCAAATCTCATAATCATGGTTTGCTGCTACAGCTAGTAGGATCCTAATGGATTTAAGCATGGCCACAGGCAAAAAGGTTTCCTCATAATCGATGCCCTCTTTCTGAGTGTACCATTTCGCCACTAGACGAGCTTTGAAGGTCTCAACCCTACCATCGGGGCCCTTCTTCCTCTTGTAAATCCATTTGCAACCGATTGCTTTTACCCCGGAGGGCAGATCTACTAGAGTCCAGACTTCATTGGTCTCCATTGAGTCCATCTCTGCTCTCATGGCCTCCACCCACTTCTTGGCATCTATGTCCAACATAGCTTCCACGTAAGTCATGGGATCCTCCTCACTAGTCAAGGTTTCCACCAGGTAACTATCCTGGTCATAACCATAATGGACTGGTGGCCTGGATATCCGCATGGATCTTGTAGGTTGGTCACTACCTGGAAATTATGGGACATCTCCTACTGCTCCTGAGCTCTCCTCTGAAGGGATGAGAGATCCATCGTATGGATGACTAAAGATTGCAGAATAAGGCGGCGAATTTCAAAAAAATTTCTCTCCCTTCAATTGGGAATCGCATTCCCTATTTAGAAAATCATATTTTCAAGGATCATTCATTAACCATAAACTGAACCAGATCTGAACCAAAAGGAGGAGGAGAGGATTATACCTGATACGGAGAAACAGTATCCCCCAACGAAGTTGTTCACACCCAATGAAGGATCCAAAGACTGCTCCTACTGAATATGGTGCAGGGCAGAATGGAGCAGAATCAGCAGTGTTCTTCTCCAAGAACTCTGTCCTTCGCAAGAAACAGCAGCATGGCACATGAGCACAGCTTCCTATCAATTCTTCCTCCAAGAACTGATGTCAAGATCGAATCTTGACTTCTCCCACAACAGGAGATCAAACTGGCAAACAGGGCGGCAAGAACAGGGAGGCGGCAGGAAAGAATTCTGCCGGGTTGCTTAATTCTTTTTTCTGTGTTTCTCAGCACTAAAGAGGATGTGAATCTGTGTCTAAGGCTGCCGCCCCCTCCTTCTTTTGTTAACCCAAAAGATCAGCTCCTAATCCAATTAGGAGCTGCTTATCCAAATCATATTTGGATCAGCCCTCTCTTTAGGTGATAAGGATAAACCCTTATCTTATCTGTAGATTAGATGAGCTTTCTCCTAATCTCATTAGGAGGTTTATAGATCTGAATCACATTTAGATCTGGACTCTCTGAGTGGATAGGGTCAAGACCCTATCCTATCTGCTAATCCATCTCAGAATTTGCCCCATAATTAACTAGTTAAATAACCCAGTTCGAAATGGGCTTTAGGCCCATTAAACTTATGTGCTCACTTAACCTTCCTAACTGCTGCCCAGTTGGGCTTCCTTGTATGGCGTGGCACCCAAGCATTGATCTACACATCAGCCACATGGGTTCGGTCCAACCATTGTTACAAGGCCTGGCCGAATACACTGTTATGGACAGTGCACCCCCTGAAACCCATCAAATGGGCTCTATGGGCCCAACACTTCCCCCAAGTGGTCTCTGAGCCAAGCCACCTTGTAACACCCAGGGACTATGGGCAGATGCAAGATTAGCCCATCAGGTATTATCTTCAATGGTCTTACACTTAACCTCTCAGCCCATAATAATCATACACTGCCCGACAAGAGAGGACCTCTCCCTCGGCTGCAAGGAACAGTGTTGCACTCTCCACTTATATGGATCCCGGGAATTAAAGCCTTCTTGCAAACATTTTAGAAACCGTAATATATATACTTTTATATCTCATATAAAATATACTTTGCAAAACAAATCTCAACGATTGAAATCGGCTGCCGGCAGTCTTGGTTTCCATCAGTGAGAGTGCATCCCCGACACCTAGTGCAGTATCACAATCAAGTCTAGGGGTCGGGTGTAACTTTCCAGTTTTTCCCATCAATCTCCAAGGTCCAGGGGAATACTGGAAATCTGGTCCAGTTTAGAGATTCAATCAATCCTACACTGTATGTGCCTAGGGTCTCACCCTGGCAGCTTAGACAGGCCACCCGAACCGACTTGGTGGCACCTCAGTGTCAACCTTATCAGGATAGGTCTCGCTAGACCAACCCCCTGGCTGTGAACATTCTAAACTAACACGAGTCTCATTAAGTGTCCAGTTTATGGGTATTACACAGAAACATACCAAGGGAACATGAATCAAATATGCACTTTTATTCATTTACAATAAACTCATAAAGTACATCATGATGATTGAAGCTAAGGGCATACAAAACTGTCTAACATCCTCATCAAGAACAACTTCCTGACGATGGCTGTCCAGGATGTAATCGGTTTCCAAAAATTGCGTATTTCGATTGTAGAACACTTTCTACTCACTTGGGTCATAGAATAGGTAACATACAAAGCCTTTCGGGTAGCCTACAAATAGGCAACGGCTGGTCTTGGATTCCAACTTGTCTGCACTCGTTCTTTTAACGTGTGCTGGACAACCCCAAATCATCAAGTGTCTGACACTTGGTTTCTTTCCAGTCCAAAGTTCATATGGAGTATTCAGAACCGATTTGGTTAGAACCCGATTCAGCACGTAAATCGCAGTCTCTAATACGTAACCCCAAAAGGATGTGGGTGACTCTGAGTGTATGAGAAGCGACCGGACCATATCCAATAAGGTGTTAGACAGTTTTGTATGCCCTTATCCAAGCGACCGGACCATATCCAAGCGACCGGACCATATCCAATAGGATTAATTGAATCTTTGAACTGGACCAGATTTCTAGTATTGCCGTGGACCTTGGAGATTGATGGGCAAAACTGGAAAGTTACACCCGACCCCTAGACTCGATTATGATACTACACTAGGTGTCGGATTGGGCTGTCTTTGATGTACCAATCAGTGAGATCCTTAGCGGGGGTCAAAACCTGGGTATGTTGGGACAGTCCGAGAATTCATCTGAGTGGGTGATCATAGTGACAGGATCAGCCCCTTTGTCGGACAAAGGTAATGATCGGGGATGCACTCTCACTGATGGAAACCAAGACTGCCGGCAGCCGATTTCAACCGTTGAGATTTGTTTTGCAAAACATATTTTATATAAGATATAAAAGTATATATGTATGGTTTATAAATTGTTTGCAAGAAGGTTTTAATTCCCGGGATCCATATAAGTGGAGAGTGCAACACTGTTCCTTGCCGCCGAGGGAGAGGTCCTCTCTTGTCGGGCAGTGTATGATCATTATGGGCTGAGAGGTTAAGTGTAAGACCATTGAGGATAATACCTGATGGGCTAATCTTGCATCTGCCCATAGTTCCTGGGTGTTACAAGGTGGCTTGGCCCAGGGACCACTTAGTGTAAGTGTTGGGCCCATAGAGCCCATTTGATGGGTTTCAGGGGGTGCACTGTCATTAACAATGTATTCGGCCAGGCCTTGTAACAAAGGCTGGGCCGAACCCATGTGGCTGATGTGTAGATCAATGCTTGGGTCCCACGCCATACAAGGAAGCCCAACTGGGCAGCAATTTGGAAGCCTTTTGAGTACATAACCTTAAATGGGCCTTAAGCCCATTTCGAACTGGGCTGATTTGATCAGTCATTTAAAGGGGGCGAATTCTAAAGAGGGTCAGCTGAAAGGATTGGGCTTAGACCCTATCGACTCAGAGAGTCCAAGATCTAAATGGGATTTAGATCTGGAAACCTCCTAATTAGATTAGGAGACAGTTGATCTTATCTGCAGATAAGATAAGGGTTATCCCTTATCACTAAGGGACTTCTAACCCAAATATGATTTGGATTAGCAGCTCCTAATCTGATTAGGAGCTGATCCCTTTTGAGATTATAAAAGGGGAAGGGGGCGGCAGCCTACTACACAACAACATCCATAGCATTCTTCTCTTTGAAGAAAGAGAGATTGAGAGATTTCCTGCATACTGCGAATTCTCTCCTGCCGCCACCTTCCTGCTTTTGCCATTCCTTCAGTTCGATCTCCAGTTCTTGGGAGCAATCAAGATTGGATCTTGATTTCAATCTTTTAGGGAAAAGATTGGTTGGAGCTGTACTCAAGTCGTCTAGTTGATTCTTGTGAAGGGTCAAGTTCTTTTGAAGAACATTGCTGATTCTGCTCCATCCTTCACTGCGCCATCTTCAGTGGGAGCAGATTTTGGATCCTTCCTTGGGCGTGAACACCTCCATTGGGAGAAAGTATTTCTCCGTATCAGGTATAATCCTCTCCCACTCCTTTTGGTTCAGATCTGGTTCAGTTTATGGTTCAAGATTGATCCTTGAAAATATGATTTTCTAAATAGGGAATACGATTCCCAGTTGAAGGGAGAGAAAAATTTTTGAAATTCACCCCTTATTCCGCAATCTTTAGGCGTCCATAGGATGGATCTCTCATCCCTTCAGTGGTATCAGAGCCATGGTTGAAATCTTGAACCAGTTTGTTTCAGATCTGAACCTGCGCAAATGGGCAGAAGGTGTTCTACCCGATTTGTGTAGATATGGGTTTTGGGAAATTTTGTTCCCAAAATTAATGGGCGAATAATCTGAAATTAATTTTATATAAATCTGATTATTATTTAGAATTGTTCTTTATGATTTTCTTGATTTATGGGCTGTTCGTACAAGAGGAGATCGAAATCTTGGTTTGCGCAGGGAACCTGCAAGATTTGCAGTTTCTTGATTTATTTATTACATTTGGTCTGTAAATAATTTTTTTTTATTTTCTAGACTCAATGTATAGGTATTCGATCTGTTGTAATTATTAATAGAAATAGGATTTCTATTTATTATGGATCGAAGATGGCGGCGCAGAAAGGGAGAAAACGCAGAGAAGAAGATTTCGCAGATGGGAGAATCGCTATCTGCGATTTGCAGTTTATGAAACTGCATTCTGTGATCTAACCTCTGTTTTGCAGGATGGATTGTACGAACAGCCCTGTTTGACTGATTGTTGTTTTTCTTTTATTAGTAATTAATTTCAGATTATTTTCTTGAATTAAAGATTTAATTAAAAATCAAACCCTAGACCTATTCGAACCAAGATTGGTTCAAACTGTTTGAACCAAATCTAGGGTTTAATCAAGGCTGAAAGTCAGCCCTAATTTTCCCACTAATGGGCCTAAGGATTGATATTTAATTGAATGGTTAATTCGGCCCAACCTGTAAAGGCCCAGTTTTAAACAGTTAAAACTGCTAAAAGCCCACTTAACCCTTAAAGCTATATGGGTTGAACCGTTCGGCCCATATACCTAGATAATGTTAATGGTTAATATTATGGATTTAAAATGGGCTTCAAATGGGCTTTACAGATAATTAATTGATTGGATCAATTTATCCCTGCATGTGATGTATGGATGTGTGATGTGCTACGTACATGGGCCATAAGTACTTGGCCCATGCTCAATCGACAGTGGCTCTTTCGCACACCATGGCTGAACGCACATCATTGCCATGGTGTTCCTTTTGGTCATTGGATGACCTCCCTCCGTGGTGGGCCCCACACCTCATCATGAGGTCTCGTGCGGAACCCTAGCTGATTTAGGCCCACCAAAATCTGGCTTTATGAAAGTCAGTGGGAGCCACTTTGGTTTGACCTAAAGATAAAACTAGGGTGTAATTATCTGTTCCCTCCAATTAATATGAGTGCATGTGATAGGGAGATTCATATGATGAACTCTCTAAAGGCCTTTCATCATTAGCAC
The DNA here is from genome assembly GCF_055504915.1 of Nelumbo nucifera. Lineage (NCBI taxonomy): Eukaryota > Viridiplantae > Streptophyta > Magnoliopsida > Proteales > Nelumbonaceae > Nelumbo > Nelumbo nucifera. The sequence continues at coordinate 193,606,777 of NC_142649.1, forward strand.
AAGGATGGGTCCTTCAGTAATGAGGAAACGCACCAGAAAATGGGCTATCCATTTGCTGTTGGGCTTGTCTAAGTGTTTCATAAGATGATAGGGGCGTCATAGACCGATGTGGGAGGGGCTTCACCAGAAAATGGGAACTCTCTCACGGTACCTTGGCGTTTACGAACATGATGGGTAAGCACTCATTGGACAGAAAGGTTTACCTGAAAACGGCTCTGAACCTTGTCTGACAGAGGCCAAAGGGAAAACTCATATGATGAGTGGATATGATCCTTCACAGAAAGGTGGTGGGGTTATGCAGCTGAAACAGTTGGCCTCATGCACCCTATGTGATTTCCCACATTTCCAGAGACAACCCGTAGTCTCCGTCGCTGAGAAAGGAGGGAAATCTCAGAGACGAATAAATGGAAATGGATCGTAGATTAAAATCCATATCTATGAAATGAACATGAATCAAATTAGGTCGTGGACTGATGTTTGCTCTTTTATCAGAAAATGGCAAACGGATCTTTTGCAAAGCTACTTGATGACAACAAGTTGAAGGGCCCAAACTATGCTGACTGGTATAGAAACCTTATGCTGGTCCTTGCTTCTGAAAAACTTGATAAAGTGGCAAAGAATCCTGCCCCGGAGCGTCCGGGAGATAGGGCTTCTGAGGCCCGAAGGAGAGACTATCAAGAATGGGAGGAGAAAAACTCCCTTGCCTGGTGTTACATCATTGCCTCGCTGGACAATCCGATACAGAGGCTGTTCGATCAGATCAAACTTGCCAAGGACATATTGGACACTCTCAGAACGATGTATGAAGAGCAGAATCGTTCTACTCGACAAAAGGTCTTGAAACAGTTCATGACCACACAAATGTCCAAGGGCCAACGAGTTCACGACCATTGTCTTCGGATGATGGGATACATCAATGAACTGGAGGCTCTTGGATCCGGGCTGGACCTTGCAACCCAGATAGATGCTATCCTTAACTCTTTGCCTCCTTCCTTTAATCCGTTCATCATGAACTATAACATGAACAAGCTGAATGTCAGCTTACAAGAGCTCAGCAATATGTTGCAAAGAGCTGAAGAACTGATTAAAAAGGATGAGCCTGTAGCCATGCTTGTTGAAGCTGGCAAGACAGGCAAGAGAAAGAGGAAGGCAAAGAAGCCTCAGAAGAAAGCCACTAAAAGCAAGAAGCAGAAGAAAGACAAAGCATCGGATGCCTGTCACTTCTGCAAGAAGACCGGCCACTGGAAAAGGAATTGTCCTGCCTACCTGGAATCCAAGAAAGATAACTTCGAAACTTGTGTTATAGAAACCAATTTATTGGTAGCTTCTGCGTCCTGGTGTATTGACTCCGGGGCTTCAACTCATGCGTGTAACTCACTGCAGGGGTTCAAGGTAAGCAGAAGGCTGAGTGAAGGAGAAGTAACACTTTACTTGGGGACCACTGCAACTGTTGCAGCCACGGCCATAGGAACCATGGAATTATGTTTTAGATAAGGAATAATTGTACTGAAAGACTGTCTTTATGTACAAAATTTAAGAAGAAATTTGATTTCTGTCTCAAAACTGTGTGCAGATGGTTATTCTGTCTTCTTTAGTAATACGATTACTATTAAAAGGAATAACAGATTCATCGCATACGGGGAACTGGAGAACGGTCTCTATGTTCTACATCCTTCTCTAGAAACTAACATAACCGAAACTACGTCGGTTGAAAACCCCAAGAAGAGAGCCCGTGATACAGTTAATCCCACGTGTCTGTGGCATTACCGACTTGGCCACATCGGTGTTGACCGAATCACAAGGTTGGTAAAGGATGGTCCTTTGGATTTTCTAGCTGTAGAAGATCTTCCCACCTGTGAGCCTTGCCTACAAGGCAAGATGACGAAACGGCCATTTGACGGTAAGCTTGAAAGATGTACAGGCACACTTGACCTAATACATACTGATGTATGTGGTCCCCTGAGTGTTAGGACATGAAATCAACACGTGTATTTCATCACCTTCACAGATGATTTTTCACGATATGGTTACGTGTACCTAATGAGACACAAGTCTGAATCCTTTGAAAAGTTCAAAGAGTTTAGACAAGAGGTCGAGAAACAGTTAGGGAGAGAAATTAAAGCCCTTCGATCCGATCGAGGTGGCGAATATCTCTCTGACGAATTCAGGGACTACTTAAAGGACAATGGGATTGTATCACAATTAGCTCCTCCTGCTACACCACAACTTAACGGTGTTTCAGAGAGGAGGAATAGGACCTTATTAGATATGGTCCGGTCACTTCTCATACACTCAGAGTTACCCACATCCTTTTGGGGTTACGCATTAGAGACTGCGATTTACGTGCTGAATCGGGTTCCAACCAAATCGGTTCCGAATACTCCATATGAACTTTGGACCGGAAAGAAACCAAGAGTCAGACACTTGAAGATTTGGGGTTGTCCAGCACACGTTAAAAGAACGAGTGCAGACAAGTTGGAATCTAAGACCAGCCGTTGCCTATTTGTAGGCTACCCAAAAGGCTCTGTAGGTTACCTTTTCTATAACCCAAGTGAGCAGAAAGTGTTCTGCAGTCGAAATGCGCAATTCTTGGAAACCGACTATATCCTGGACACCCATCATCAGGAAGTTGTTCTTGATGAGGAGAGCTCAGGAGCAGTGGGAGATGTCCCACAAGTTCCAGGTAGTGACCAACTTAGAAGATCCACTCGGGCATCCAGGCCACCAGTCCGTTATGGTTATGACCAGGATAGTTACCTGGTGGAAACCTTGACTAGTGAGGAGGATCCCGTGACTTACGCGGAAGCTATGTTGGACATAGATTCCCAGAAGTGGGTGGAGGCCATGAGGACAGAGATGGACTCAATGGAGACCAATGGAGTCTGGACTCTAGTAGATCCGCCCTCCGGGGTAAAGGCAATCGGTTGCAAATGGATTTATAAGAGGAAGAAGGGCCCCGATGGTAAAGTTGAGACCTTCAAGGCTCGTCTGGTGGCGAAAGGGTACACTCAGAAAGAGGGCATCGATTATGAGGAAGTTGGAACATCCGTTTATGGGCAGGTCAGGAAACCATGGTATGTAAACTTAACAGATCCATTTATGGGCTTAAGCAAGCTTCTAGAAGTTGGAACATCCGTTTTAACTCTGCTGTCAAATCGTTTGACTTCGAGCAGAATCCGGATGAACCCTGTGTCTACAGGAAGTACAGTGGGGATAAGGTTACCTTCTTGCTTCTGTATGTAGATGACATTCTACTCATTGGGAATGATGTGGGAATGTTAACTACGGCGAAAGTATGGCTTTCGCAGCAATTCTCCATGAAAGACCTTGGAGAAGCCTCCTATATACTGGGTCTTCGACTCTATAGAGATAGATCGAAGCGGATAATAGGATTATCCCAATCTGCTTACATTGACAAAATAGTCAAAAGATACAGCATGGAAAACTCCAAGAAAGGAAATGTTCCTTTCAGGCACGGAGTCACTCTCTCCAAGAAGATGTCTCCCAAGACGTCTGAGGAGATTGATGGCATGAAAGACGTTCCTTATGCCTCAGCCGTAGGGAGCATCTTGTATGCCATGCTGTACACTCGTCCTGACATAGCTCAGGCAGTGAGTGTAGTAAGCAGATTTCAGGCCAACCCAGGGCAGGAGCATTGGACTGCTGTGAAAAACATACTTAAGTACCTTCGAAGGACAAAAGAGTTTTGTCTAGTATTCGATGGTAGCTCACTACAGATCCAAGGGTTTACAGATGCCGATTTCCAGTCAAACCCAGATGATAGAAAGTCTACATCTGGATATGTTTTCACGATAGGATCGTGTGCTGTTTGCTGGAAAAGCAGCAAACAGGGGTCCACTGCAGACTCCATGACCGAGGCCGAGTACATTGCCGCAAGTGAGGCTGCCAAAGAAGCCGTGTGGATGAAGAAGTTCGTTCACGAGTTGGGAGTAGTTCCGTCCAGCACATCACCCATCCCATTGTTGTGTGACAACAATGGAGCCATTGCTCAGGCTAAGGAGCCACGAGCCCACTCAAAGCCGAAGCGCATCGAGAGGAAGTACCACGTACTGCGGGAGATTGTTGGTAGAGGGGACGTCCTGATTCAGAAGGTAGCGTCAGTGGAAAATGTAGCAGACCCATTGACAAAGCCACTATCACAGAAAGTGTTTGAGAAACACGTGGAAAGCATGGGACTCCGGCTAGTACCTGATTGGACCTAAGTGCAAGTGGGAGCTGTTAGACAGTTTTGTATGCCCTTAGCTTCAATCAGAATGATGTACTTTATGAGTTTATTGTAAATGAATAAAGATACATATTTGATTCATGTTCCCTTGGTATGTTTCTGTGTAATACCCTTAAACTGGACACTTAATGAGACTCGTGTTAGTTTAGAATGTTCACAGCCAGTGGGTCGGTCTGGGGAGACCTATCCTGACAAGGCTGACACTGTAGTGCCACCAAGTCGGTTGGGGTGGCTTGTCTCAGCTGCCGGGGTGAGACCCTAGGCACATACAGTGTAGGATTAATTGAATCTTTGAACTGGACCAGATTTTCAGTATTGCCCTGGACCTTGGAGATTGATGGGCAGAACTGGAAAGTTACACCCGACCCCTAGACTCGATTATGATACTACACTAGGTGTCGGATTGGGCTGTCTTTGATGTACCAATCAGTGAGATCCTTAGCGGGGGTCAAAACCTGGGTATGTTGGGACAGTCCGAGAATTCATCTGAGTGGGTGATCATAGTGACAGGATCAGCCCCTTTGTCGGACAAAGGTAATGATCGGGGATGCACTCTCACTGATGGAAACCAAGACTGCCGGCAGCCGATTTCAACCGTTGAGATTTGTTTTGCAAAACATATTTTATATAAGATATAAAAGTATATATGTATGGTTTATAAATTGTTTGCAAGAAGGTTTTAATTCCCGGGATCCATATAAGTGGAGAGTGCAACACTGTTCCTTGCAGCCGAGGGAGAGGTCCTCTCTTGTCGGGCAGTGTATGATCATTATGGGCTGAGAGGTTAAGTGTAAGACCATTGAGGATAATACCTGATGGGCTAATCTTGCATCTGCCCACAGTTCCTGGGTGTTACAAGGTGGCTTGGCCCAGGGACCACTTAGTGTAAGTGTTGGGCCCATAGAGCCCATTTGATGGGTTTCAGGGGGTGCACTGTCATTAACAATGTATTCGGCCAGGCCTTGTAACAAAGGCTGGGCCGAACCCATGTGGCTGATGTGTAGATCAATGCTTGGGTCCCACGCCATACAAGGAAGCCCAACTGGGCAGCAATTTGGAAGCCTTTTGAGTACATAACCTTAAATGGGCCTTAAGCCCATTTCGAACTGGGCTGATTTGATCAGTCATTTAAAGGGGGCGAATTCTAAAGAGGGTCAGCTGAAAGGATTGGGCTTAGACCCTATCCACTCAGAGAGTCCAAGATCTAAATGGGATTTAGATCTGGAAACCTCCTAATTAGATTAGGAGACAACTGATCTTATCTGCAGATAAGATAAGGGTTATCCCTTATCACTAAGGGACTTCTAACCCAAATATGATTTGGATTAGCAGCTCCTAATCTGATTAGGAGCTGATCCCTTTTGAGATTATAAAAGGGGAAGGGGGCGGTAGCCTACTACACAACAACATCCATAGCATTCTTCTCTTTGAAGAAAGAGAGATTGAGAGATTTCCTGCATACTGCGAATTCTCTCCTGCCGCCACCTTCCTGCTTTTGCCATTCCTTCAGTTCGATCTCTAGTTCTTGGGAGCAATCAAGATTGGATCTTGATTTCAATCTTTTAGGGAAAAGATTGGTTGGAGCTGTACTCAAGTCGTCCAGTTGATTCTTGTGAAGGGTCAAGTTCTTTTGAAGAACATTGCTGATTCTGCTCCATCCTTCACTGCGCCATCTTCAGTGGGAGCAGATTTTGGATCCTTCCTTGGGCGTGAACACCTCCATTGGGAGAAAGTATTTCTCCGTATCAGGTATAATCCTCTCCCACTCCTTTTGGTTCAAATCTGGTTCAGTTTATGGTTCAAGATTGATCCTTGAAAATATGATTTTCTAAATAGGGAATACGATTCCCAGTTGAAGGGAGAGAAAAATTTTTGAAATTCACCCCTTATTCCGCAATCTTTGGGCGTCCATAGGATGGATTTCTCATCCCTTCATAAGGTCCTATTCCTCCTCTCTGAAACACTGTTAAGTTGTGGTGTAGAAGGAGGAGTTAATTGTGATACTATCCCATTTTCCTTTAAGTAGTCCCTGAATTCGTTAGAGAGATACTTGCCACCTCGATCTGATTGAAGGGCTTTAATTTCTCTCCCTATCTATTTCTCGACCTCTTGTCTAAACTCTTTGAACTTTTCAAAGGATTCAGACTTGTGTCTCATTAGGTACACATAACCATATCGTGAAAAATCATCTGTGAAGGTGATGAAATACACGTGTTGATTTCGTGTCCTAACACTTAGGAGACCACATACATCAGTATGTATTAGGTCAAGTGTGCCTGTACATCTTTCAGGCTTACCATTAAATGGCCGTTTCATCATCTTGCCTTGTAGACAAGGCTCACAGGTGGGAAGATCTTCTACAGTTAGAAAATCCAAAGGACCATCCTTTACCAACGTTGTGATTCGGTCAATACCGATGTGGCCATGTCGGTAATGCCACAGACACGTGGGATTAACTGTATCACGGGCTCTCTTCTTGGGGATTTCAGCCAACGTAGTTTCGGTTATGTTAGTTTCTAGAGAAGGATGTAGAACATAGAGACCGTTCTCCAGTTCACCGTATGCGATGAATCTGTTATTTCTTTTAATCGTAATTGATGAGACCAAAAAGAACCCTATTTTTATCCCCTAATATTCACTCTTTTACATTTATTTAGCACATAAATGGACTCATTACTCTTGTATTTCGATTCAGAGCAATAAAGAAGGCAATTGGAAGAAAACAGGGCAAATCGGGTGATTTTGCATAGTTGCGGCGACAATCAGTAATCTGGGCATAACTCTCAATTCCGGACACCGAATTGGACAATCCAAGAAGCATTAGAAATACGAAAGGAAGACCCACAACTTTTTTGTTTTGGGTTTTGACAGATTCGGCCCGCATCGAGTACGAAAATGAGACCTAAGTCGGCGCAAGTTCACAGCCAGGCCCATTTCACAACTTAAGCCCAACTCGCAGAAGTACCTTGAAGCAGCCCAAGTTTTAAAGCAGCCCAACTCGAATTCAAAAGTCAAGAGTCCAAATCTCGAATGTAATCTCTAAAGAGAAAGTCTTATCAGATATAAAGTCTTGAATGTAATCCTAGAGAGATTGAGATTAGATCATTAGATAAGAGATAGGATAGGATTAGTTCAAAGAAGATCAAGACTCCCTAAAGATAAGATGATCTCCTTGAAGGAGTTGGAAAACAGCCCTCTCCTTGGTTATATAAAGAGGGAGACGAACCAGCTCTGTCATCACTCACTCTCAGATCCAAGAGATCATCAAGAAGACCAAGAAGCTCAAGAAGGCAGTTCGGCTATGGAGAAGAAAAGCATGGAGATTGCGTAGATCATGAGCAGCTAAGCTTCTTTTTCTAGTTCAAGGGGGGATGTTCGATTGTGTCATTGTGAGGTTCTGTAGTTAATTTATTTTCTTGCTTTTTAATTCAAGTATTCATTGATTCTTGAGCATATTTTTTATTGGATGTTAATGTTAATTAGTTTGACAAACTGAATTAATGTTGATTTTCCTACTTCTATCCATGATTTCAGTGATCCGTAATTGTCACGAATAGTGGTACAAGTAGCAATTAGGTTGATATCTTTTTGGGTCAATTGTTCGTGACAGCCTTTGACCAATGTTTTAACATGGTTCAACCTAAAGGAATCGATGGAACAAGATTCAATAATTGTAGCTATCTCAATTATTGTTGTTTTGGTTTAACTTTTTTCACAAATCTTAATGCTATCACCAGTTAATATGGAACGCTACCGTACCCAGTTGAGTGGTGATAAGTGTTGATCGAATGCTGGGTTTGGTCAACTGAATTAGGAAAACACAAGGTTTATTATGGCTATCCTAATAAATCTAAGGCTAAATGATTGAATTGCAAGAATGCTGAAATGTACCTGGGATCGATGGCCAATCGATTCAACCTGAACCCTTGAACCAGAATTCGGTAAGACTGATTTTCTCTTGTTTGTTTAGTTTGTTATTGGTTTCTTGTTCTTTTAATTTTAGTTATTTTATTTTTCCTCTCAGTTATATTATCCATTCAGCTAAGAGATTATTGATTTGCTCCCTGTGGGATTCGACCTAGTACCACTTTTACTGCAATTATTTGATTGTGGGACTAGTAATAATTTTGAGGGCTTCAACAACCCGTCAAAATTTTGGTGCCGTTGCCGGGGATTGGCGCCCTAAGTAGATTTATTTCCTTTTTCTTGGTTTATGCCTCATTCTTCTTTTGTAGGTGAGCTCCAATATGATCCCGAGATTGAAAACATGGTGGCCAACTCTCAACAGTTCGGCTATAGGCTCAACCCTCCAGCAAACCACACTAATGAGGTAAACATCTCTTCCCTAGAACAACAAATTGCAAGTCTGACCTCTCTTGTCCGTCAAATGGCTGTAGATAACATGCAAACGGTGAAAGCTTGCGGGATTTGTTCATCTACGGAACATCCAATCGACATGTGCCCTACACTTCAAGATGAACCCTATGAACAAGCCAATGTTGTTGGAGGCTTCCCACAAAAGAGATACGATCCCTACTCAAATACCTACAATGCAGGATGGAGGGATCATCCTAACCTTAGCTACGAAGCCAAGCCCTTTGGCTTCCACCAACAATATCAGTCTAGACCACTGGCTCCACAATATTCTTCGTCTAACCCAGGTATGTCTCTAGATGAAATTGTTAAAGCGCTTGCAACTAACACTCAACAATTTCAACAGGAGACAAGGACAAGCATCCGAAACTTGGAGAATCAAGTCAGCCAATTGGCAACTGCTATGAGTCGAATAGAATCTCAAGTATCAAGAAGGCTACCCTCCCAGACCATGGTCGACCCTAAGCAGAATGCTAATGCAATCACTTTTAGAAGCGGAAGGGAGCTGAATAGGCCTAGCAAGGAAGTGCCTAAGAATACAATTGAAGAAGAAATAGAAAAGGAAGCACCTCCACCCCAAACTCAAGATGCAAGCAGTGAACAACCCCAAGCCATAGTGACAACTCCACCCTTTCCTAGCCGCTTTGCAAAATCCAAGAAGGAGGAGCAAGAGAAGGAGGAAGTTTTTGAACTTGGTGGGAAGGAGGGATTCGGAATTTCCATTACTAAGCATCCTGAGAAAGAGGAGTCAACCTTGAGTGCTAAATTGCAGAAAACCGTTGCAGCATTGAATGGTTCTCCAGAACTACAACAGTCAGGTAATGCTCCTTGTACTATATTTCCGATTTCTGACAGGAAACTTTTACCCTCTGTTTTGCAGGCTCCTATTCCAGATTTGAACCCACCCATGATGGATGAAAGGGGAAGACACCGGAAGTTGCAACTACAAAAGTTAGAGGATCCGGTTTATGATAGGGAAGTTTGTTTTTTTTCTTCTTGTTTTTGCATCTATAGTTTAGATATTTCCCCTTTTCTTTACATTTCAACAATTCATAGATTAAGTGTCGAGGGGGGGAGTAAAGGATCTGATAAGTAGTATTTATTTCTGTCCAAAAAAAAAAAAAAAAAAAAAAAGAAACTCAATTCTTTTGAAATCAATTGAAACAATATTCTGGGAAAATTCTTGTGGACCTAGTACTGAGGTACAATTAAGAAGTACACGACCTATCTGAAGCCATCTCCTTTTTAGCTAGTCTTAGATTCAGGTTTAAGTAAATAGGGCAATTACTTTACCATTACTATAATTGGTAGGATGGAGCATAAAATGCACCTACCAACCAAATAATCCGATGGTAGGATGGAGCATAAAATGCACCTACCAGCCAAGTCATCTAATAGTAGGATGGAGCATAAAATGCACCTACTGATCAAATTCCTCCAAGAGAGCTTCAGTCTTCAGAGAGAGAAAGCAGCAACCAAGGAGGAAGAAGCAAGAGTTTGCCCCCCTTTCTCATTTGGAAGTTGCGATTTCATCATGAAGTGTCTGTAAGTTTTTATTTCTGGTTGAAGGGTTAGGGAAGCCTTGATTCTGTAAGCATTGTGAGATCTAATTGATTTTTATTTCAGTTCATTGTTTATGGGTATTCATATGTTTTCTGCGAATTAACTGTAAGGATTATTTTTGTTGATTAAGCAAGAAGGGCCCCTTGCTCATTCAATAAAAATAATCTATGGCCGATTGAACCTCCAGTTTCGTATATGATTGGTAGGTTTGATCATGGTGGAAACTAACATAAATTGATTGCAAAAAAGTTTTCGATCTATGTTAGGAAAATATATGATCTGGTTTAAACGATCCGAGCTTGTGAGATCGTTGACTAGAATTGGGTCTCTCCCCTCTTAATGCTATTAATAGGTTAAATCCTAAGAGCTTGTTCAGGATTGCCTATTAATAAGGGAAGCAATCAAAGAGCTTGTTTTGGTTGTCCAATAATAAGAGTAGAGGCTGGTTGTTAGAGCTTGATAATAGCTATAACCAATTTATTCATAAACATATGAATCTATCTTTGTATCAAGGATCAATGCTACGAATCAAAGTTGAACTTGTCCCTTCAATCGGAAGTTTTCTCCCATCGATTTGATCTTTTGTTTTTTGTTATTTTCTGTTATTTACTTGTTTTCCTTAGTTTTACAAACCCCCCTTAATCCATCTACTTGGAAATAAATCCACCCAATCCCTGTGGAGAACGACCTTGCTCATCACTATCTGCAAATTATTAACCCAGAGCAAGACTATTTATCTTTGGTTGGGTTCGGCACCCACCAAATTTTGGCGCCGTTGCTGGGGAGCAACTTTAATTTCTTAGCTATTACCTTCTCTTTGTTAACCTCTTTTGTTTTAATACTCGTGTTTCTCAATGAGGTGAACTCGAGTACAACCCCGAAATTGAGAGGACCACCCATCGTTTAAGGAAGGAGGCAAGACAAAGGAAGGATCGTTCACCAAAAAAGGTGAATTCAGATTGTGATTTACTCATCTGTGATCTATCCATCTTCAAAGGAGAAGAAAGAATGGCTGACAGAGAGAGAACGTTGAGAGACTTAGCTGCGCCAATTATGAACCAACAACACCTATGCATCACGTATCCCACTCTTGAGGTAGGTTTTGAATTGAAATCTGGTTTGATTCAATTATTGCCTCTTTTTTATGGTTTTCCAGGTGAGGACCCTCATAAGCATCTAAAAGAATTCCATGTCGTCTGTTTGAGCATGAAGCCCCACGATATGACCAAGAACCAGGTAAAACTTATAGCCTTTCCATTTGCTTTACGTGATAAAGCAAAGGATTGGTTGTATATTCTTCCTCCCGGTTCAATACGCACATGGGATGAGATGAATAGGATATTTTTGGATAAATATTTCCCTGCATCCCAAGCTACAAATATAAGAAAAGAAATATGTGGAGTTCAGAAATTTGGTGGTGAGACGCTATATGAATATTGGGAAAGATTTAAACAACTTGTTGCTAGCTGTCCACACCACCAAATACCCGAAAAACTTTTGATCCAATACTTCTATGAAGGGCTTCAGCCCATGGATAGAAGTATGGTCAATGCAGCCAGTGGAAGAGCTTTAGTGAACAAGACAGCCAAAGCGGCCAGGGAATTAATTTCCAACATGGCCAAAAATTCACAGCAGTTCGGTGCAAGGACAGATGGTCCCATTAGGCATGCAAATGAGGTAAGTCAGGTAAATTTAGAAAATCAGATTTCTAATTTAACTACCTTGGTTAGGCAACTAGCTGCAGGACAATTACAAAATGCTAGGGTGTGTGGTATCTGTTCGATCCCTGGCCATCCTACGGACATGTGTCCATCATTGCAAGATGGATCGATGCAGCAAGTAAATGCCGTAGGAGGATTCCCGGGACAGCCCCAACGAAAGTATGATCCCTACTCCAATTATTACAATCCAGGGTGGAGAGATCATCCAAATCTAAGCTACGGGAACCAAGAAGGACAGCAGCAATATCAGCCCCATTTTTTCAGTCGACAGCCCCAGTTTTCAACACCCATCACAGCGCAAGGCCAACCCCCGAATTCAGGTATGTCATTAGAAGATATAGTTAAGGCTCTAGCTACTAATACTCAGCAATTTCAGCAGGAAACAAGAGCCAGCATTCAGAATTTGGGGAATCAAATCAGCCAACTTGCCACTTCCATTAGCAAGTTGGAGGCGCAGAGCTCCAGGAAACTACCATCACAAACGGTAGTCAACCCCAAGGAAAATGTAAGTGCAGTGGTGCTGAGAAGTGGGAAGGAACTGCAGCTAGAACCTACCTCACCAAGGAAGGCTGATAAAGGACAGAAAGAAGAGGAGGTACAGGACACAAGAGTTAGAGAGAACGTTTTAGCCGTGATCAAGAGGACCTTACCAGAAAAATATGCTGATCCAGGTGTGTTCACCCTACCCTGTGTGATTGGCAATAAGCAAATCGAGCATGCCATGCTAGACTTAGGTGCATCCATCAATGTCATGCCATACTCGATTTACTATGCTTTGAGATTAGGTCCTTTAAAGGAAACTAAAGTTGTTATCCAATTAGCTGATCGTTCTAAAACCTACCCAAAATGGATTGTTGAGAATGTAATGGTGCAGGTTAATGATTTAATTTTCCCAGCTGATTTTTACATTCTGAAAATGGAAGAGGACATGATCGAAAGTTCAGCCCCACTTCTATTAGGCAGGCCATTCATGAAAACGGCCAAGACCAAAATAGATGTGGATGAGGGTACCCTCTCCGTCGAAATCGGCAGGGAGACTATTAAATTTAATATTTTTGAAGCTATGAAGTACCCAAATGAAGACCATTTGGTTGACACTATTGATCCAACTGTGCAGGAAATTTTTGAAAAAGACATGAATGAGGAGCTAGAATCGAGTGCACAATTGGATACGAAGGCCCCCATTCCAGATTTGAACCCGCCCATGATGGATGGAAGGGGAGCACACCGGATGCTGCAACCACGAAAGTAAGGGTAGCAAAGGAGAACGTCGAGCATAACGACGTTAAACAATTGCGCTTGTGGGAGGCAACCCATTGTGTTTAGTTAATTTTGTTATTTTGTTTGGTTTTGATTTTTGTGTTTAGCGGGAACCCAACAAGACAAACAGGGAAGTACCCCCAAATCCTTCTACTTTATGCATAATCACATACATTGGGGACAATGTATAACTTAAGTGTGGGGGGATTAGGGAAATCTGATGGAAATTTGGGATACCTTACCTTCTTAAAATTTCTGCTCCCGGAAACTTATCCTTGAACGATTTCAACTTATCAGGAATCATGTGCTTAGGCTGAATAGATAAGATAGGATGCAAGCATGACTAACTGAATCTTTCTTGGCTGCATATGGTACCTCATGATTTTAATCGATCAATAGGCAAGATGCATAAGGGTTTGATTGATTTTCACATAATTATCTGTCAAACATGGGTTGATTATTCTAGAACTTGTTGTGTTAGGCATATAGAGACCACGATCAATGAATTCATGGATCAGGCAGTGAAACCCTATGATTCTTGTGAAAAAAAAAAGGAGTTTGAAAAATAAAATCGTGACTAATGTGAGATGGAGCATAAAATGCACTCACATCTAGAAACAAAAACAAGTGTGAGATGGAGCATGATGAGAGTAGAATTTATCATATTTTTATCCCCAATTACTCTGTCTTTTATACTGAATTTTCACCTAATTGGACTTATATTTCTGTTTAGGGTATGAAAGAAGGCATCAAGAGCAAAGAAAGACAAATCGGATGATTTTTCACAGTTTCGACATTGTTCAATGATCTGGGCTTAACTCACGTCTCCGAACTCCGAATGAGATGATTCAAGACCTACTAGAAAGATAAGAGAAAAATACACAACTTTCATGTTTTGGGCTTTCATAGATTCGGTCTACATCGAAGTCAAATCTAGGCCCGAAGTCAGGGCAAATTCGTAGGAAGGCCCAATCTGCGGTTGAAGCCCAATACGCAGAGGAGGTCTATTATGAATCCAAGAACAAGAAACTAAGAAGAATCCTTCTAGATCTAAATTTTTGATGTAATCTTAGAGTGATAAAGGGATTGATTTCAAGAGATAAAGAGATAAGATTAGAATTAGGATAGGACTTTCTATTTCTTGTAAAGATCAACTTCAAGAGAAAGTAAGAGACCACCCCCTCCCTTTTAATCTATATAAAGGAGGGGGCAGACCAGCTTTAGGCATCACTTGATCACTAAAACATTCAATCATTCAACTTCTGATTTGAATCAAGGAGCAAGGAGCAATCAGTCAAGAAGGGTTCAAGAAAGGTTCAAGAATTCAAGAAACTTCAACAAGAGGAGATCTCAGCACCATGGGCGAATTCAAGAGTTCTTTCTTCCCCTTTGTTTGTTTTGATTCTTCCATTATTAACTGATTTGTTTCTTGTTAGGGCTATGGAAAGCCTAACCATGTTAATGAATATATTTTTATCTTCTTGATTTATCCAAGATTGTGATTTCCATATAGTCTATGAATTATTGTGCTTAATGCAATTAAGAGCTTGGCCACCTCTTAATTGATTTGGGTTATGTGAATGAATTGAGAGAAGAATTCACATAATTGACAGAATAATTCATAGTGTGAATTGAATGGTATATAGAGATATATATACATGATTCATCTGAATTTAATGGTTTTCTTGAACTTAATGCACTTCCATCTTAAGAGCTCTACTCGAGAGATCGAAGGGTTACCTGATGGGCGTAAGTTTAGTATATCTCGAGGGAGAATATTAAATAAATTTGTGAAAATCTCAGCTTATGGGAATAAAAATTAGTCTTGGATAATTGGACCCATCAATATTCATTGCATTGGTTAGGTGGACCAAAAGTCCTAGTGCTTTCATCATTTGCATATTCGATTAGTGATCACCCTTGTTTTTTATTTTCTTTGTTCCAAATTTATTTTCAGTAGTTCTTGCTCAATCCTAAATTTCGATTGTCCAGATAATTAGGGAAAACTGTGATTCTAATACTTATTTTGTTAAATCCCCGTGGGAACGATATTATTATACTACTTGATAACTAGTGCACTTGCTAGGGTTATATGTTTATAGCTATCAAGTTTTTGGTGCCGTTGCCGGGGATTTAATCCTAAAATAATATTGGAACTTGTTAACCTTGGTTAATTTGGATTCTTTTTCTTTTTATTTCTGTTTTGTTCCTTATTTATTTATTTATTTATTTATTTTTATTATTATTATTTTTTATTTTATTTGTTCGAGTTCTTGCTGTGTTCAGATTTATTAGTGCATGACACACACTAGAAGAGAAGGACTAGCAAGATTTGATCCTAAAATAGAAAGAACCCTTCTTTATTTAAAGAGATGCTTAGGGAGTATCATCCCCATGGAATACCAGCTTGGTATCAAAATCAGACCTTTTATAATGGCATTACCCCCCCTAATCGATCTATTATTGATGCAGCCGCAAGTGGCACTATCATGAGAAGAACACCAGAGGAAGCCTATGACCTAGTAGAAGAGATGGTGTCAAACAGCTATCAGTGGAGCAATGATCGAACCAATCAGAAGGGAGTACACCACATTGATTCCTTTGCATCCCTATCTGCACAAATTGCCAACCTAAATAAGAGACTGGATAATTTTAGTATTGCAGCCATGAATACACCATCTAGTATCCCATGCGATTTATGTGGTCAAATAGGACATACTAATTCTGATTGTCAATTAAATAGTCCTTTTATTTCCCATGAGAATGCTAATTTTATCTCCCATGCTGGCAGGTCTAACTTCAACCAATACTCCAATACATACAACCCAGGGTGGAGGAGTCATCCAAACTTTTCATTGAGCAACAATCAGCAAAAGGCACCCATGGGATTCCAACAACAGCCGCCCCCACAAGAAAAAAAGAGTAATTTGGAGGAGATGATTTCTAAGTTCATCAATGCATATGTTGTTGGAAAGAAATGAGGAACGGCTGCCCAGCAATGCGGAGAAGAATGCAAGAGAGCAAGTAAATGCCATAGCTTTAGGAAACGGGAAGACAATTGGTGAGACCTAGAAGAATGATAAGGAAGCTGATGTGGCCGATCTGCAAAAGAAGATCATAGGGAGTACACCTAAACTGAGTTTAGATGCTATTAAACTTCCTCTCCCCTACCCTGAAAGAGTCTTGAAAGCTAACTTGGATGAGGAAGTTAAGGAGGTTTTGAACAATTTGAAGGCTGGCCAGGAAGGGTGCAAGCCAAGACAAGGCAAGGTTCATATGTTGCTGATTTCTAATAAGAGACCGTTACCCTCTATTTTACAGGCCCCTATTCCATATTTGAACCCGCCCATGATGGATGGAAGGGGAGCACACCGAAAGATGCGACCACGAGAGTTAGACGATCTGGTTTATGATAGGGAAGTTTGCTTTTTCTTTTTCTTTCTGTTTTTTACATTTCTAGTTTAGTTTTTCTACCCTTTCTTTGCATTTAACCTCACATTGGGGACAATGTAAGTTTTAAGTGTGGGGGAGGGGATTTAGGATTTAGGATTTAGGATAGAATTTAGGTTGTGTTTTAAAATTTGATTTAGGTCGTGTTTTCTGCATTTGCTTTAAAAAAAAATATATCAAAACCACAACTCTTTTGAAATCAATTGAAACAATGTTCTAGGAAAATTTTTGTGAACCTAGTAATGAGGTACGATCAAGGGGTACGTGACTTATCTGAAACCATTTCTAGTTAAGCTAGTCCTAAATTCAGGTTTAAGTAAATAGGGTAAATATTTTACCAAGCAATTCAATTGGTAGAACGGAGCATAAAATGCACCTACCAACCAAGTAATTCAATAGTAGGATGGAGCATAAAATGCACCTACTAACCAGCAAGTTCATGTTAGACAGTTTTGTATGCCCTTAGCTTCAATCAGAATGATGTACTTTATGAGTTTATTGTAAATGAATAAAAGTGCATATTTGATTCATGTTCCCTTGGTATGTTTCTGTGTAATACCTTTAAACTGGACACTTAATGAGACTCGTGTTAGTTTAGAATGTTCACAGCCAGTGGGTCGGTCTGGGGAGACCTATCCTGACAAGGTTGACACTGTGGTGCCACCAAATCGGTTGGGGTGGTCTGTCTCAGCAGCCAAAGTGAGACCCTAAGTACACACAGTGTAGGATTAATTGAATCTTTGAACTGGACCAGATTTCCAGTATTGCCCTGGACCTTGGAGATTGATGGGCAAAATTGGAAAGTTACACCCAACCCCTAGACTCGATTATGATACTGCACTAGGTGTCAGATTGGGCGGTCTTTGATATACCAATCAGTGAGATCCTTAGTGAGGGTCAAAACCTGGGTATGTTGGGAGAGTCCGAGAATTCATCTGAGTGGGTGATCATAGTGACAGGATCAGCCCCTTTGTCGGACAAAGGTAATGATTGGGGATGCACTCTCACTGATGGAAACCAAGACTGCCGGCAGCCGATTTCAACCGTTGAGATTTGTTTTGCAAAGTATATTTTATATGAGATGTAAAAGTATATATATATTATGGTTTCTCAAATGTTTGCAAAAAGGTTTTAATTCCCGGGATCCATATAAGTGGAGAGTGCAACACTGTTCCTTGCAGCCGAGGGAGAGGTCCTCTCTTGTCGGGCAGTGCATGATCATTATGAGCTGAGAGGTTAAGTGTAAGACCATTGAGGATAATACTTGATGGGCTAATCTTGCATCTGCCCACAGTCCCTGGGTGTTACAAGGTGGCTTGGCCCAGGTACCATTTAGGGTAAGTGTTGGGACCATAGAGCCCATTCGATGGGTTTCAGGGGGTGCACTGTCTTTAACAGTGTATTCGGCCAGGCCTTGTAACAAAGGCTGGGCCGAACCCATGTGGCTGATGTGTAGATCAATGCTTGGGTCCCATGCCATACAAGGAAGCCCAACTGGGCAACAGTTAGGAAGGTTAAGTGAGCACATAAGCTTAATGGGCCTAAAGCCCATTTCGAATTGGGCTATTCATTTAGTTAATTAAAGGGGCGAATTCTGAGATGGATTAGCAGATAGGATAGGGTTTTGACCCTATCCACTCAGAGAGTCCAGATCTGAATGTGATTCAGATTTAGAAACCTCCTAATGAGATTAGGAGAAAGCTAATCTAATCTACAGATAAGATAAGGGTTTATCCCTATCACTTAAAGAGAAGTCTTATCCAAATATGATTTGGATAAGCTGCTCCTAATTGGATTAGGAGCTGATCTTTTAGGTTAACAAAAGAAGGAGGGGGCGGCAGCCTTTAGGAGACACATCATTAGATTTTCTTTAGTGCTGAAATCAAGAAGAGAGAATTCTGCACCCTGCGAATACTCTCTTGCCGCCTCCCTGTTCTTGCCACCCTGTTTGCCAGTTCGATCTCCAGTTGTGGGAGAAGTCAAGATTGGATCTTAACATCTGTTCTTTGAGAAAGGATTGAAAGGAAGCTGTGCTCACGTACCATTCTACTGATTCTTGCGAAGGACAAGAGTTCTTGGGGAAGAACACTGTTAAATCTGCTCTATCCTGCACTGCGCCATATTCAGTGGGAGCAGTCTTTGGATCCTTTCTTGGGCGTGAACACCTTCGTTGGGAGATATTACTTCTCCGTATCAGGTATAATTCTCTCCTATACTTTTGGTTCAGATCTGGTTCAGTTTAAGGTTCAAGAATGATCTTTGAAAATATGATTTTCTAAATAGGGAATGTGATTCCCAGTTGAAGGGAGAGAAAAATTTTTGAAATTCGCCCCTTATTCCGCAATCTTAGGGCGTTCATGGGATGGATCTCTCATCCTTTCAGTGGTGTCAGAGCCATGGTTCAAATCTTGAACCAGTTTGTTTTAGATCTGAACCTGCGCAAATGGGCAGAAGGTGTTCTACCCGATTTGCGCAGATATGGGTTTTGGGAAATTTGTTCCCAAACTTAATGGGCGAATAATCTGAAATTAATTTTACATAAATCTGATTATTATTTAGAATTGTTCTTTATGATTTTCTTGATTTATGGGTTGTTCGTATAAGTGGAGATCGAATTCTTGGTCTGCGCAGGGAACCTGCGATTTTGCAGTTCTTGAATTATTTTGGTTGTAAATAATTTTTTTTATTTACTAGACACAATGTATAGGTATTCGATCTGATGTAATTATTAATAGAAATAGAATTTCTATTTATTTTATTTTGGATCGAAGATGGCGGCATAGGAAAGGAGATTTCGCAGAGAAGGAGATTTCGCAGAGAAGGAGATTTCACAGATGGGAGAATCGCTATCTGTGATTTGCAGTTTGTGAAACTGCATTCTGTAATCCAACCTCTGTTTTGTAGGATGGATTGTGCGAACAGACTTGATTACTGATTCTTGTTTTTCTTTTATCAGTATTTAATTTCAGATTATTTTCTTGAATTAAAGATTTAATTAAAGATCAAACCCTAGACCCATTCGAACCAACATTGGTTCAAATAGTTTGAACCGAACCTAGGGTTTAATCAAGGCTGAAAGTCAGCCCTAATTTTCCCACTAATGGGCCTAAGGATTGGTGTTTAATTAAATGGTTAATTCGGCCCAACCTGTAAAGGCCCAGTTTTAAAAGGTTAAAACTGCTAAAAGCCCACTTAACATTTAAAGCTATATGGGCTGAACCATTCGGCCCATATACCTAGATAACATTAATGGTTAAAATTATGGATTTAAAATGGGCTTCAAATGGGCCTTATAGATGATTAATTGATTGGATCAATTTATCCCTGCGTGTGATGTATGGATGTGTGATGTGGTATGTACATGGGCCATAAGTACTTGGCCCATGCTCAATCGACAGTGGCTCTTGTGCACACCATGACTGAATGCACATCATTGCCATGGTGTCCCTTTTGGTCATTGGATGACCTCCCTCAATGGTGGGCCCCACACCTCATCGAGAGGTTACGTGCGGAACCCTAGCCGATTTAGGCCCACCGAAATCTAACTTTATGAAAGTCAGTGGGAGCCACTTTGGTTTGACCTAAAATAAGAACTGGGGCGTAATTAATTGTTCCCTCCCGCTAATATGAGTGCATGTGATACGGAGATTCATATGATGAACTCTCTAAACGCCTTCCATCATTAGCATGAGGATAGGACTTCAGTAATGAGGAAACGCACCAGAAAATGGGCTATCCATTTGCTGTTGGGCTTGTCTGAATGTTTCATAAGATGATAGGGGTGTCATAGACCGATGTAGGAGGGGCTTCACTAGAAAATGGGAACTCTCTCACGGTACCATGGTGTTCACGAACATGATGGGTAAGCACTCACTGGACAGAAAGGTTTACCTGAAAATGACTCTGAACCTTGTCTGACAGAGGCCAAAGGGAAAACTCATATGATGAGTGGATATGATCCTTCATAGAAAGGTGGTGGGGTTTTGCAGCTGAAACAGTTGGCTCCATGCACCCTATGTGATTTCCCACATTTCTAGAGACAACCCATGGTCTCCGTCACTGAGAAAGGAGGGAAATCTCAGAGATAAATAAATGGAAATGGAACATAGATTAAAATCCATATCTATGTAATGAACATGAATCAAATTAGGTTGTGGACTGATGTTTGCTCCTTTATCAAAAAATGGCAAACGGATCATTTGCAAAACTGCTTGATGACAACAAGTTGAAGGGTCCAAACTATGATGACTAGTACAGGAACCTTATTCTGATCCTGGCAAATTCGTAGGAAGGCCCAATCTGCGGCTGAAGCCCAATACGCAGAGGAGGTCTATTGCGAATCCAAGAACAAGAAACTAAGAAGAATCCTTCTAGATCTAAATTCTTGATGTAATTTTAGAGTGATAAAGGGATTGAGTTCAAGAGATAAAGAGATAAAGAGATAAGATTAGAATTAGGATAGGACTTTCTATTTCTTCTAAAGATCAACTTCAAGAGAAAGTAGGAGACCACCCCCTCCCTTTTAATCTATATAAAGGAGGGGGCAGACCAGCTTTAGGCATCACTTGATCACTGAAACATTCAATCATTCAACTTCTGATTTGAATCAAGGAGCAAGGAGCAATCAGTCAAGAAGGGTTCAAGAAAGGTTCAAGAATTCAAGAAACTTCAAGAAGAAGGTGGCGGCAAGAAGAGGAGATCTCAGCACCATGGGCAAATTCAAGAGTTCTTTCTTCCCCTTTGTTTGCTTTAATTCTTCCATCATGAACTGATTTTTTTTCTTGCTAGGGCTATGGAAAGCCCAACCATGTTAATGAATATATTTTTATCTTCTTGATTTATCCAAGATTTTGATTTCCATATAGTCTATGAATTATTGTGCTTATTGCAATTAAGCAAGCCCCTCCCACTTCCATCATGAACTGGTGAAGCCCCTCCCACATCGGTCTATGACGCCCCTATCATCTTATGAAACACTCAGACAAGCCCAACAGCAAATGGATAGTCCATTTTCTGGTGTGTTTCCTCATTACTGAAGGTCTCCCCAGACCTTCTGGTGTGTCAGCCTTGTCAGGATAGGTCTCCCCAGACCGACCCACCGGCTGTGAACATTCTAAACTAACACGAGTCTCATTAAGTGTCCAATTTAAGGGTATTACACAGAAACATACCAAGGGAACATGAATCAAATATGTATCTTTATTCATTTACAATAAACTCATAAAGCACATCATTCTGATTGAAGCTAAGGGCATACAAAACTGTCTAACAGCTCCCACTTGCACTTAGGTCCAATCAGGTACAAGCCGGAGTCCCATGCTATCACTATGCTATCACTATGAGACAAGCCACCCCAACAGTTGGCCGCACACCAGTGTCAGCCTTGGCAGGATAAATCTCCCTAGACTTACCCAATGGCTGTGAACATTCTAAACTAACACAAGTCTCATTAAGTGTCCAGTTTAAGGGTATTACACAGAAACACACCACAGGAACATTAATCAAATGTGTACTTTATTCATTTACAATAAATTCATAATGTACAATAAATTCAGAAGCCCTATCACCCGGACATTCCAGGGCAGGAGACTTGACTACCTTGTCCAATTTTCCAAATGTTAAAACCAGCATTAGGTTACGGTACCAGTCGGCATAGTTTGGGCCCTTAAGCTTGTTGTCGTCAAGAAGCTTTGCAAATTGTCCATTTGCCATTTTCTGATAAAACAGCAAATATCAGTCCACAACCTTATTTGATTCATGTTCAAATCACAAATATGGATTTTAATCTATGTTCCATTCCCATTTGTTCATCTCTGAGTTTTCCCTCCTTCTCAGGGACGGAGACTACGACTTGTCTCTTGAAATGTTGGAAACCACATAGGGTGCTTGGAGCCAACTATTTCAACTGCAAAACCCCACCACCTTTCTGTGAAGGATCATATCCACTCATCATATGAGTTTTCCCTTTGGCCTTTGTCAGACAAGGTTCAGAGCCGTTTTCAGGTAAACCTTTCTTTCCAGTGAGTGCTCACCCATCATATTCGTGAACGCCAAGGTACCGTGAGAGAGTTCCCATTTTTTGGTGAAGCCCCTCCCACATCAGTCTATGACGCCGTTATCATCTTATGAAACACTTGGACAAGCCCATCAGCAAATGGATAACCCATTTTCTGGTGCGTTTCCTCATTACTGAAGGACCCATCCTCATGCTAATGATGGAAGGCCTTTAGAGAGTTCATCATATGAATCTCCCTATCACGTGCACTCATATTTACTAGAGGGAAAAAGAATTACGCCCTAGTTTATTTTAGGTCAAACCAAAGTGGCTCCCACTGACTTTCATAAAGCCAGATTTCAGTGGTCCTAAATCGGCTAGGGTTCCGCACGTAACCTCTTCAGGAGGTGTGGGGCCCACCATTGAGAGAGGTCATCCAATGACCAGGAGGGACACCATGGCAATGATGTGCATTCAGCCATGGTGTACGCAAGAGCCACTATCGAATCTGCATGGGCCAAGCACTTATGGCCCATGAACGTAGCACATCACACATCCATACATCACATGCAGGGAGGAATTGATCCAATCAATTAATTATCTGTAAAAGTCCATTTGAAGCCCATTTTAATCCATAATATTAACAATTAATATCATCTAGGTATATGGGCTGAATTAGGGTTACCTTGTTCGGCCCATATAGCTTTATCCTTTGAAGTGGGCTTTTGGCAGTTTTAACAATATAAAACTGGGCCTTACAGGTTGGGCCGAATTAAATATCCAATTAATTATCAATCCTTAGGCCCATTGAACAAAATTTAGGGCTGATATTCAGCCTAGATCGAACCCCAGATTCGGTCCAAACAATTTGAACCAATCTTGGTTCGAATGTGTCTACGTTTGATTTTTAATTAAATCTTTAATTCAAGAAAATAATCTGAAATTAAAGAACTGATAAAATAAAACAAGAATCAGTCTATCCAGGGCTGTTCATACAATCCATCCTACAAAACAGAGGTTAGATCGCAGAATGCAGTTTCACAAACTGCAAATCGCAGGTAGCGAATGTCCCATCTGCGAAATCTCCTTCCTTGCGCCACCATCTTCGATCCAAAAATAAAATAAATAGAAAACCTAATTTCTATTATAATTACATCAGATCGAATACCTAATACATTGAGTCTAAAAATAAAAATAAAAAATTATTTACAGACCAAATGTAATGAATAAATCAAGAAACTGCAAATCTTGCAGGTTCCCTACGCAAACCAAGAATTCGATCTCCTCTTGTACGAACAACCCATAAATCAAGAAAATCATAAAGAACTATTCTAAACAATAATCAAATTTATATAAGATTTAATTTCAGATTATTCGCCCATAAAATTTGGGAGCAAATTCCCAAAACCCATATCTGTGCAAATCGGGTAGAACACCTTCTGCCCTTTTGTGCAAGTTCAGATCTGAATTAAATTGATTCAAGATTTGAACCATGGCTCTAATACCACTGAAGGGATGGGATATCCATCACATGGACGCCCAAGTATTGCGGAAGGGATTGGGCGAATTTCAAAAATTTCTCCCATCTTTGCAGGGAATCGAATTCCCTAATTTTAGAAAAACAAGCTTTTCAAGGACCAATCTTGAATCAAGAACCAAACCAGATCTGAACCAAAAGGAGTAGGAGGGAGGATGTACCTGATACGGAGAAACAATATCTCCCAATGGAGGTGTTCACGCCCAAGGAAAGATCCAAAATCTGCTTCCACTGAAGATGGCGCAGTGCAGGATGGAGCAAAATCAGCAATGTTCTTCCAAAAGAACTTGACCCTTCACAAGAATCAACTGGATGGCTTGTGAGTACAGCTCCAACCAATCTTTTCCCCAAAAGATTGGAATCAAGATCAGATCTTGATTTCTCCCAAGAACTGGAGATCGAATTGAGGGTAATGGCGGCGGCAGTAAGGAGGCGACAAGAGAGTGTTCGCAGGGTGCAGAAATCTCTCTTCTTGTGATTTTCAGCCCCGAAGAGAATTGAACATCAATCACTAACAGTTGCCACCCCTTTCTTCTTTCATAATCTTAAAGGGATCAGCTCCTAATCCCATTAGGAGTTGCTAATATAAATCATATTTGGATTAGAAGTCCCGTTAAGTGATAAGGGATAACCCTTATCTTATCTGCAGATCAGATCAGCCATCTCCTAATCTAATTAGGAAGCTTCCATATCTAAATATCATTTAGATCTTGGACTCTTTAAGTGGATAGGGTCTAGGCCCAATCCTATCAGTTGATCCATCTCAGAATTCGCCCCTTTTAATTGACTGATCTAATCACCCCAGTTCGAAATAGGCTTAAGGCCCATTTAAGGTTATGTACTCACTTAGCCTTCCAAACTGCTACCCAGTTGGGCTTCCTTGTATGGCGTGGGACCCGAATATTGATCTACAAATCAGCCACATGGGTTCAGCATAGCCTTTGTTACAAGGCCTGGCCGAATACACTGTTATGGACATTGCACCCCCTGAAACCCATCTTATGGGCTCTATGGACCCAACACTTACCCTAAGTGGTCCCAGGGCCAAGCCACCTTGTAACACCCGGGCACTGTGGGCAGATGCAAGATTAGCCCATCAGCTATTATCCACAATGGTCTTACACTTAACCTCTCAGCCCATAATGATCAAACACTGCCCGACAAGGGAGGACCTCTCCCTTGACTGCAAGGAATAGTGTTGCACTCTCTGCTTACATGGATCCCGGGAATTAAAACATTTTGCAAATCATTTCTAAACCATAACTTATATATACATATATATATCTTTATATATTTTGCAAAACAAAATCTCAACAATTGAAATCGGCTGCCAGCAGTCTTGGTTTCCATCAAAGAGAGTGCATCCCCGATCATTACCATTGTCTGACAAAGGGGCTGATCCTGTCACAATGATCACCCACTCAGATGAACTCTCGGACTGTCCCAACATACCCAGGTTTTGACCCCCGCTAAGGATCTCACTGATTGGTACATCAAAGGCAGCACAATCCGACACTTAGTGTAGTATCATAATCGAGTGTAGGGTTAGGTGTAACTTTCTAGTTTTGCTAATCTATCTCCAAGGTCCAGGGCAATACTGGAAATTCGGCCCAGTTCAAAAGTTCTATTAATCCTACACTGCATGTTTTTCGGGTCTCACACTGGTAGCTGAGACAAGCCACCCCAACAGTTGGCCACACACCAGTGTCAGCCTTGACAGGATAAATCTCCCCAGACTTACCCAATGGTTGTGAACATTCTAAACTAACACAAGTCTCATTAAGTGTCCAGTTTAAGGGTATTACACAGAAACACACCACCGGAACATAAATCAAATGTGTACTTTATTCATTTACAATAAATTCATAATGTACATAATTCTGATTGAAGCTAAGGGCATACAACTGTCTAACAGGCTGCTTAAAACTTGGGCTGCTTCAAGGTACTTCTGCGAGTTAGGCTTAAGTTGTGAAATGGGTCTGGTTGTGAACTTGCTCCGACTTTGGGCTCGTTTTGGTACTCTATGCGGGTCGGTGCTATCCAAATCCAAAACAAAAACGTTGTGGGCCATCCTTTCATCATTCTAATGCGTCTTGAATTGTCCAATTCGGAGTCCAGAATTGAGAGTTAGGCCCATATTACTGACTGTCGCCGAAACAGTGCAAAATCACCCGATTTGCCCTGTTTTCTTCCAATTGTCTTCTTATTGCCCTGAATCGAAATACAAGAGTAATGAGTGCACTTAAGTGTTAAAATAATGTAAAAAGATGAAAATTTGGGGACAAAAATAGGGTTCTTTTCAGTCTCATCAATCTGCTCCTAATCCCATTAGGAGTTGCTGATCCAAATCATATTTGGATTAGAAGTCCCTTTAAAAGATAAGGAAGAACTCTTATCTTATCTGTAGATTAGATCAGCCCTCTCCTAATCCTATTAGGAGGCTCCTAGATCTAAATCTTATTTAGATGTTGGACTCTCTAAGGGGATAGGGTCAAGGCCCAATCCCATCAACTGATTTAATCCCAGATCCGCCCTTCATTTAAACTGATCAAATCAGCCCAGTTCGAAATGGGCTTTAGGCCCATTAAGGTGGTGTGCTCACTTAACCTTCCAAACTGCTACCTAGTTGGGCTTCCTTGTATGGCATGGGACCCAAACATTAACCTACAAATCAGCCACATGGGTTCGGCCCATCCTTTGTTACAAGGCCTGCCGAATACACTTCTATGGACAGTGCACCCCCTGAAACCCATCAAATGGGCTCTATGGGCCCAACAGTTACCCTAAGTGGTGCTTGGGCCCAGCCACCTTATAACACCCAGGGACTGTGGGAAAATGCAAGATTAGCCCATTAGGTATTGCCCTCAATGTTCTTATACTCAACCTCTCTACCCATAATGATCAAACACTGCCCGACAAGGGAGGACCTCTCCCTCGGCTGCAAGGAACAGTGTTGCACTCTCTGCTTATATGGATCCCGGGAATTAAAACCTTTTGCAAACATTTTAGAAACCACAATATATACTTTTATATCTCATATAAAAAATACTTTGCAAAACAAATCTCAACGATTGAAATTGGTTGTTGGCAGTCTTGGTTTCCATCAGTGAGAGTGCATCCCCGATCATTACCTTTGTCCGACAAAGGGGCTGATCCTGTCACTATGATCACCCACTCAGATGAATTCTCGGACTGTCCCAACATACCTAGGTTTTGACCCCCGCTAAGGATCTCACTGATTGGTACATCAAAGGAAGCCCAATCTGACACCTAGTGTAGTATCATAATCGAGTGTAGGGTTTACGTGTAACTTTCCAATTTTGCCCATCTATCTCCAAGGTCCAGGCCAATACTGGAAATTCGGCCCGGTTCAAAGGTCCTATTAATCCTATACTGCATGTTTTTCGGGTCTCACCCTGGTAGCGGAGACAAGCCACCCCAACAGTTGGCCACACACCAGTGTCAGCCTTGGCAGGATAAATCTCCCCAGACTTACCCCATGGTTGTGAACATTCTAAACTAACACAAGTCTCATTATGTGTCCAGTTTAAGGGTATTACACAGAAACACACCACAGGAACATGAATCAAATGTGTACTTTATTCATTTACAATAAATTCATAATGTACATAATTCTGATTGAAGCTAAGGGCATACAACTGTCTAATAGGCTGCTTAAAACTTGGGCTGCTTCAAGGTACTTCTGCGAGTTGGGCTTAAGTTGTGAAATGGGTCTGGCTGTGAACTTGCTCCGACTTTGGGCTCGTTTTCGTACTCTATGCGGGTCGGTGCTATCCAAACCCAAAACAAAAAAGTTGTGGGCCATCCTTTCATCTTTCCAATGCGTCTTGAATTGTCCAATTCGGAGTCCGGAATTGAGAGTTAGGCCCATATTACTGACTGTCGCCGAAACTGTGCAAAATCACCCGATTTGCCCTGTTTTCTTCCAATTGCCTTCTTATTGCCCTGAATCGAAATACAAGAGTAATGAGTGCACTTAAGTGTTAAAATAATGTAAAAAGATGAAAATTTGGGGACAAAAATAGGGTTCTTTTCAGTCTCATCAATCTGCTCCTAATCCCATTAGGAGTTGCTGATCCAAATCATATTTGGATTAGAAGTCCCTTTAAGTGATAAGGAAGAACTCTTATCTTATCTGTAGATTAGATCAGCCCTCTCCTAATCCTATTAGGAGGCTCCTAGATCTAAATCTTATTTAGATGTTGGACTCTCTGAGGGGATAGGGTCAAGGCCCAATCCCATCAACTGATTTAATCCCAGATCCGCCCCTCATTTAAACTTATCAAATCAGCCCAGTTCGAAAGGGGCTTTAGGCCCATTAAGGTTGTGTGCTCACTTAGCCTTCCAAACTACTACTGCCTATTTGGGCTTCCTTGTATGGCGTGGGACCCAAACATTGATCTACACATCAGCCACTTGGGTTTGGCCCAGCCTTTGTTACAAGGCCTGGCCGAATACACTCCTATGGACAGTGCACCCCCTGAAACCCATCAAATGGGCTCTATGGGCCCAACACTTACCCTAAGTGGTCCCTGGGCCAAGCCACCTTATAACACCCAGGGACTGTGGGCAGATGCAAGATTAGACCATCAGGTATTGCCCTCAATGGTCTTACACTCAACCTCTCAGCCCATAATGATCAAACACTGCCCGACAAGAGAGGACCTCTCCCTCGGTTGCAAGGAACAGTGTTGCAATCTCTGCTTATATGGATCCCGGGAATTAAAACATTTTGCAAACATTTTAGAAACCACAATATATACTTTTATATCTCATGTAAAAAATACTTTGCAAAACAAATCTCAACGATTGAAATTGGTTGCCGGTAGTCTTGGTTTCCATCAGTGAGAGTGCATCCCCGATCATTACCTTTGTCCGACAAAGGGGCTGATCCTGTCACTATGATCAACCACTCAAATGAATTCTCAAACTGTCCCAACATACCCAGGTTTTGTCGCCCGCTAAGGATCTCACTGATTGGTACATCAAAGACAGCCCAATCCGACACCTAGTGCAATACCATAATCGAGTCTAGGGGTCGAGCGTAATTTTACAGTTTTGCCCATTAATCTCCAAGGTCCAAGGCAGTACTGGAAATCTGGTCCAGTTCAAAGATTCAATTAAACCTACACTGTATGTGCCTAGGGTCTCACCCTAGCAGCTGAGACAGGCCACCCCAACCGACTTGGTGGCACAACAGTGTCAGCCTTATCAGGATAGGTCTCCCCAGACCGACCCACTGGCTGTGAACATTCTAAACTAACACGAGTCTCATTAAGTGTCCAGTTTAAGGGTATTACACAGAAACATACCAAGGGAACATGAATCAAATATGTACTTTTATTCATTCACAATAAACTCATAATGTACATCATTCTAATTGAAGCTAAGGGCTTACAAAACTGTCCAACAGTTTCTGACCCCAATTGTTATGATGAAGCTACAGAAAGTCAAGTTTGACCGGACGCAATGAAAGATGAGATGTTGGCTATTGAAAGAATGAAACTTGCGAGTTGATCAATCTACGAAAAGGCAAGAATGTTATTGGGCTCAAGTGGGTGTACAAAACAAAGTATCATGCTGACGGTACTACATAGAAACACAAAGCTCGGTTGGTGGCGAAAGGGTACTCTTAGCAGCAAGGTGTTGATTTCGAAGAAACCTTTTCTCTAGTTGCTCGCTTTGAAACGGTAAGAACCTTTCTAGCCTTGGTTGCACAATTAAATTGGGTTGTGTACCAATTTGATGTTAAATCCGCCTTTTTGAATGGAGAACTAGATGAAGAGGTGTATGTCTCTCAACTTGAAGGTTTTGTTAGTGGCGATGACAGTAAAGTTTATAGGTTAAAGAAGGCTTTATATGGCCTAAAGCAAGCCTCACGAGCATGGTACAACAAGATAGACTCCTACTTTCAGGAGAATGGATTTGAAAGGAGTAAAAATGAGCCAACGCTTTATGTGAAGAAGCGAGGTAAATCTGATTTTTTGGTGGTATGTCTTTATGTTGATGACATAATTTATATGGGATCTTGTGAGTCTCTGGTTGAGGAATTTAAGTCTTGCATGATGAAAAAATTTGAGATGTCAGATTTGGGTTTGTTGCATTATTTTCTTGGTTTGGAGGTGAACCAAAGTGCAGATGGGATTTTTATTTCCCAAAGGAAATATGCTAATGATTTGTGGAAAAAGTTCAATATGTTAAACTGTAAAGCAGCTCCAACTCCCATGAATGTGAATGAGACACTCATAGCTAATGATGGCACCGGAATGAAGAGTGCGAGATATTTTAGAAGTATGGTTGGCGGTTTAAACTACTTGTCTCACACAAGGCCTGATATAGCATTCCATGTCAGCGTTGTCTCTAGATTTATGCATAGCCCAACAATGCATCACCTCGGGGCAGCAAAGAGGATCCTTCGTTATGTTGCTGGAACTGTTGATTTTGGAATTTGGTACTCAAAAGTATCAGATTTCAAACTTTTGGGTGTTACTGATAGTGACTAGGCAGGTTGTTTGGATGATAGAAAATGCACTTCCGGCTATGTTTTCTCCCTTGGTTCGGGTGCTATTTCATGGAGTTCAAAGAAGCAAGAGATCATGGCCTTGCCATTATCCGAAGCAGAATATGTTGCTGCGATGGCATCAATTTGTCAAGCAGTTTGGCTAAGGAGATTGTTAGCTGATTTTTGCCAAGTTCAAGAAGGTGCAACTCAAGTGTTTTGTGACAACAAGGCAACAATTGCTATGGCAAAAAATCTAGCTTTCCACAGTAGAACAAAGCAATAAAGCTGTTAGACAGTTTTGTATGCCCTTAGCTTCAATCAGAATGATGTACTTTATGAGTTTATGGTAAATGAATAAAGATACATATTTGATTCATGTTCCCTTGGTATGTTTCTGTGTAATACCCTTAAACTGGACACTTAATGAGACTCGTTTTAGTTTAGAATGTTCACAGCCAGTGGGTCGATCTGGGGAAACCTATCCTAACAAGGCTGACATTGTGGTGCCACCAAGTCGGTTGGGGTGGCCTGTCTCAGCTACCAGGGTGAGACCCTAGGCACATACAGTGTAGGATTAATTGAATCTTTGAACTAGACCAGATTTCCAGTATTGCCCTAGACCTTGGAGATTGATGGGCAAAACTGGAAAGTTACACCCGACCCCTAGACTCGATTATGATACTGCACTAGGTGTCGGATTGGGCTATCTTTGATGTACCAATCAGTGAGATCCTTAGCGGGGGTCAAAACCTGGGTATGTTGGGACAGTCCGAGAATTCATCTGAGTGGGTGATCATAGTGACAGGATCAGCCCCTTTGTCGGACAAAGGTAATGATCGGGGATGCACTCTCTCTGATGGAAACCAAGACTGCCGGCAGCCGATTTCAACCGTTGAGATTTGTTTTGCAAAATATATTTTATATAAGATATAAAAGTATATATATGGTTTCTAAAATGTTTGCAAGAAGGTTTTAATTCCCGGGATCCATATGAGTGGAGAGTGCAACACTGTTCCTTGCAGCCGAGGGAGAGGTCCTCTCTTGTCGGGCAGTGTATGATCATTATGGGCTGAGAGGTTAAGTGTAAGACCATTGAGGTTAATACCTGATGGGCTAATCTTGCATCTGCTCACAGTCCCTGGGTGTTACAAGGTGGCTTGGCCCAGGGACCTCTTAGGGTAAGTGTTGGGCCCGTAGAGCCCATTTGATGGGTTTCAGGGGGTGCACTGTCTTTAAGAGTGTATTCGGCCAGGCCTTGTAACAAAGGCTGGGCCGAACCCATGTGGCTGATGTGTAGATCAATGCTTGGGTCCCACGCCATACAAGAAAACCCAACTGGGCAACAGTTAAGAGGGTTAAGTGAGCACATAAGCTTAATGGGCCTAAAGCCCATTTCGAATTGGGCTGTTTATTTAGTTAATAAAGGGGCGAAATCTGAAGTGGATCAGCTAATAGGATTGGGCTTAGACCCTATCCACTTAGAGAGTCCAAGATCTAAATAAGATTTAGATCTGGAAACCTCCTAATCAGATTAGGAGATGGCTGATCTGATCTCCAGATAAGATAACGATTATCCCTTATCACTTAAAGGGACTTCTAAACCAAATATGATTTGGATTAGCAACTCCTAATCTGATTAGGAGCTGATCCCTTTAAGACTATAAAAGAAGAAGGGGGCGGCAGCCTTTAGAGACACAATACACACAGATCATCAGGTTTCTTTGGTGCTGAAATCTAGAAGAGAGAATTCTGCTCCCTGCAAATACTCTCTTGCCGCCTCCCTGTTCTTGCCGCCCTGCTTTCCAGTTCGATCTCCACTTGTGGGAGAAGTCAAGATTGGATCTTGACATCAGTCCTTTGAGAAAGGATTGAAAGGAAGCTGTGCTCACGTGCCATCTTGCTGATTCTTGCGAAGGACAGAGTTCTTGGAGAAGAACACTGCTGATTCTGCTCCACCTGCACTGCGCCATCTTCAGTGGGAGCAGTCTTTGGATCCTTCCTTGGGCGTGAACACCTTCGTTGGGAGATATTACTTCTCCGTATCAGGTATAATCCTTCCCACTTCTTTTTGGTTCAGTTCTGGTTCAGTTTATGGTTCAGAATTGATCCTTGAAAATATGATTTTCTAAATGGGGAATACGATTCCCAGTTGAAGGGAGAGAAAAA
This sequence comes from Nelumbo nucifera, assembly GCF_055504915.1. Classification (NCBI taxonomy): domain Eukaryota; kingdom Viridiplantae; phylum Streptophyta; class Magnoliopsida; order Proteales; family Nelumbonaceae; genus Nelumbo; species Nelumbo nucifera. Next base: position 193,639,612 of record NC_142649.1, read on the forward strand.
TTTTTGAAATTCGCCCCTTATTCCGAAATCTTTTGGGCGTCCATAGGATGGATCTCTCATCCCTTCAGTGGTATCAGAGCCATGGTTCAAATCTTGAACCAATTTGTTTAAGATCTGAACCTGTGCAAATGGGCAGAAGGTGTTCTACCCGATTTGCGCAGATATGGGTTTTGGGAAATTTTGTTCCCAAAATTAATGGGCGAATAATCTGAAATTAATTTCATATAAATCTGATTATTATTTAGAATTATTCTTTATGATTTTCTTGATTTATGGGCTGTTCGTACAAGAGGAGATCGAAATCTTGGTTTGCGCAGGGAACCTGCAAGATTTGCAGTTTCTTGATTTATTTATTACATTTGGTCTGTAAATAATTTTTTTTTTATTTTCTAGACTCAATGTATAGGTATTCGATCTGTTGTAATTATTAATAGAAATAGGATTTCTATTTATTTTAATTATGGATCGAAGATGGCGGCGCAGAAAGGCAGATTTCGCAGAGAAGAAGATTTCGCAGATGGGAGAATCGCCATCTGCGATTTGCAGTTTGTGAAACTGCATTCTGTGATCTAACCTCTGTTTTGCAGGATGGATTGTGCGAACAGCCCTGTTTTACTGATTGTTGTTTTTCATTTTATCAGTAATTAATTTCAGATTATTTTCTTGAATTAAAGATTTAATTAAAAATCAAACCCTAGACCCATTCGAACCAAGATTGGTTCGAACTGTTTGGACCAAATCTAGGGTTTAATCAAGGCTGAAAGTCAGCCCTAATTTTCCCACTAATGGGCCTAAGGATTGATATTTAATTGAATGGTTAATTCGGCCCAACCTGTAAAGGCCCAGTTTTAAACAGTTAAAACTGTTAAAAGCCCACTTAACCCTTAAAGCTATATGGGTTGAACCGTTCGGCCCATATACCTAGATAATGTTAATGGTTAATATTATGGATTTAAAATGGGCTTCAAATGGGCTTTACAGATAATTAATTGATTGGATCAATTTATCCCTGCATGTGATGTATGGATGTGTGATGTGCTACGTACATGGGCCATAAGTACTTGGCCCATGCTCAATCGACAGTGGCTCTTTCGAACACCATGGCTAAATGCACATCATTGCCATGGTGTCCCTTTTGGTCATTGGATGACCTCCCTCAGTGGTGGGCCCCACACCTCATCATGAGGTCTCGTGCGGAACCCTAGCCGATTTAGGCCCACCAAAATCTGGCTTTATGAAAGTCAGTGGGAGCCACTTTGGTTTGACCTAAAGATAGAACTAGGGCGTAATTATCTGTTCCCTCCAGATGATATGAGTGCATGTGATAGGGAGATTCATATGATGAACTCTCTAAAGGCCTTCCATCATTAGCACAAGGATGGGTCCTTCAGTAATGAGGAAACGCACCAGAAAATGGGCTATCCATTTGCTGTTGGGCTTGTCTAAGTGTTTCATAAGATGATAGGGGCATCATAGACCGATGTGGGAGGGGCTTCACCAGAAAATGGGAACTTGTTAGACAGTTTTGTATGCCCTTAGCTTCAATCAGAATGATGTACTTTATGAGTTTATTGTAAATGAATAAAGATACATATTTGATTCATGTTCCCTTGGTATGTTTCTGTGTAATACCCTTAAATTGGACACTTAATGAGACTCGTGTTAGTTTAGAATGTTCACAGCCAGTGGGTCGGTCTGGGGAGACCTATCCTGACAAGGCTGACACTGTGGTGCCACCAAGTCGGTTGGGGTGGCCTGTCTCAGCTGCCAGGGTGAGACCCTAGGCACATACAGTGTAGGATTAATTGAATCTTTGAACTGAACCAGATTTCCAGTATTGCCCTGGACCTTGGAGATTGATGGGCAAAACTGGAAAGTTACACCCGACCCCTAGACTCGATTATGGTACTACACTAGGTGTCGGATTGGGCTGTCTTTGATGTGCCAATCAGTGAGATCCTTAGCGGGGGTCAAAACCTGGGTATGTTGGGACAGTCCGAGAATTCATCTGAGTGGGTGATCATAGTGACAGGATCAGCCCCTTTGTCGGACAAAGGTAATGATCGGGGATGCACTCTCACTGATGGAAACCAAGACTGCCGGCAGCCGATTTCAACCGTTGAGATTTGTTTTGCAAAATATATTTTATATAAGATATAAAAGTATATATGTATGATTTCTAAATTGTTTGCAAGAAGGTTTTAATTCCCGGGATCCATATAAGTGGAGAGTGCAACACTGTTCCTTGCAGCCGAGGGAGAGGTCCTCTCTTGTCGGGCAGTGTATGATCATTATGGGCTGAGAGGTTAAGTGTAAGACCATTGAGGATAATGCCTGATGGGCTAATCTTGCATCTGCCCACAGTCCCTGGGTGTTACAAGGTGGCTTGGCCCAGGGACCACTTAGTGTAAGTGTTGGGCCCATAGAGCTCATTTGATGGGTTTCAGGGGGTACACTGTCTTCAGCAGTGCATTCGGCTAGGCATTGTAACAAAGGCTGGGCTGAACCCATGTGGCTGATGTGTAGATCAATGCTTGGGTCCCACGCCATACAAGGAAGCCCAACTGGGCAGCAATTTAGAAGCCTTTTGAGTACATAACCTTAAATGGGCCTTAAGCCCATTTCGAACTAGGCTGATTTGATCAGTCATTTAAAGGGGGCGAATTCTAAAGAGGGTCAGCTGAAAGGATTGGGCTTAGACCCTATCCACTTAGAGAGTCCAAGATCTTAATGGGATTTAGATCTGGAAACCTCCTAATTGGATTAGGAGACAGCTGATCTTATCTGCAAATAAGATAAGGGTTATCCCTTATCACTAAGGGACTTCTAACCCAAATATGATTTGGATTAGCAGCTCCTAATCTGATTAGGAGCTGATCCCTTTTTGAGATTATAAAAGGGGAAGGGGGCGGCAGCCTACTACACAACAATATCCATAGCATTCTTCTCTTTGAAGAAAGAGAGATTGAGAGATTTCCTGCATACTGCGAATTCTCTTCTGCCGCCACCTTCCTGCTTTTGCCATTCCTTCTGTTCGATCTCCAGTTCTTGGGAGCAATCAAGATTGGATCTTGATTTCAATCTTTTGTGAAAAGATTGGTTGGAGCTGTACTCAAGTTGTCCAGTTGATCCTTACGAAGGATCAAGTTCTTTTGAAGAACGTTGTTGATTCTGCTCCACCCTGCACTGCGCCATCTTCAGTGGGAGCAGATTTTGGATCCTTCCTTGGGCGTGAACACCTCCATTGGGAGATAGTATTTCTCCGTATCAGGTATAATCCTCTCCCACTCCTTTTGGTTCAGATCTGGTTCAGTTTATGGTTCAAGATTGATCCTTGAAAATATGATTTTCTAAATAGGGAATACGATTCCCAGTTGAAGGGAGAGATAAAATTTTTGAAATTCGCCCCTTATTCCGCAATCTTTGGGCGTCCATAGGATGGATCTCTCATCTCTTCAGAACTCTCTCACGGTACCTTGGCGTTCACGAATATGATGGGTAAGCACTCACTGGACAGAAAGGTTTACCTGAAAACGGCTCTGAACCTTGTCTGACAGAGGCCAAAGGGAAAACTCATATGATGAGTGGATATGATCCTTCACAGAAAGGTGGTGGGGTTATGCAGCTGAAATAGTTGGCTTCATGCACCCTATGTGATTTCCCACATTTCCAGAGACAACCCGTAGTCTCCGTCACTGAGAAAGGAGGGAAATCTCAGAGACGAATAAATGGAAATGGATCGTAGATTAAAATCCATATCTATGAAATGAACATGAATCAAATTAGGTCGTGGACTGATGTTTGCTTTTTTATGAGAAAATGACAAACGGATCATTTGCAAAGCTACATGATGACAACAAGTTGAAAGGCCCAAACTATGCTGACTGGTATAGGAACCTTATGCTGGTCCTTGCTTCTGAAAAACTTGACAAAGTGGCAAAGAATCCTGCCCTGGAGCGTCCGGGAGATAGGGCTTCTGAGGCCCGAAGGAGAGACTATCAAGAATGGGAGGAGAAAAACTCCCTTGCCCGGTGTTACATCATTGCCTCCTTGGACAATCCGATACAGAGGCAGTTCGATCAGATCGAACTTGCCAAAGACATATTGGACAGTCTCAGGACAATGTATGAAGAGCATAATCGTTCTACTCGACAAAAGGTCTTGAAACAGTTCATGACCACACAAATGTCCAAGGGTCAACAAGTTCACGACCATTGTCTTCGGATGATGGGATACATCAACGAACTGGAGGCTCTTGGATCCGGGCTGGACCTTGCAACCCAGATAGATGCTATCCTTAACTCTTTGCCTCCTTCCTTTAATCCGTTCATCATGAACTATAACATGAACAAGCTGAATGTCAGCTTACAAGAGCTCAGCAATATGTTGCAAAGAGCTGAAGAACTGATTAAAAAGGATGAGCCTGTAGCCATGCTTGTTGAAGCTGGCAAGACAGGCAAGAGAAAGAGGAAGGCAAAGAAGCCTCAGAAGAAAGCCACTAAAAGCAAGAAGCAGAAGAAAGACAAAGCATCGGATGCCTGTCACTTCTGCAAGAAGACCGGCCACTGGAAAAGGAATTGTCCTGCCTACCTGGAATCCAAGAAAGGTAACTTCGAAACTTGTGTTATAGAAACCAATTTATTGGTAGCTTCTGCGTCCTGGTGTATTGACTCCGGGGCTTCAACTCATGCGTGTAACTCACTGCAGGGGTTCAAGGTAAGCAGAAGGCTGAGTGAAGGAGAAGTCACACTCTACTTGGGGACTACTGCGACTATTGCAGCCGCTGCCATAGGAACCGTGGAATTATATTTTAGAGAAGGAAAAATTGTACTAAAAGATTGTCTTTATGTACAAAATTTAAGAAGAAATTTGATTTCTGTCTCAAAACTGTGTGCAGATGGTTATTCTGTCTTCTTTAGTAATACGATTACTATTAAAAGAAACAACAGATTCATCGCATACGGGGAACTGGAGAACGGTCTCTATGTTCTACATCCTTCTCTAGAAACTAACCTAACCGAAACTACGTCGGTTGAAAACCCCAAGAAGAGAGCCCGTGATACAGTTAATCCCACGTGTCTGTGGCATTACCGACTTGGCCACATCGGTGTTGACCGAATCACAAGGTTGGTAAAGGATGGTCCTTTGGATTTTCTAGCTGTAGAAGATCTTCCCACCTGTGAGCCTTGCCTACAAGGCAAGATGACGAAACGGCCATTTAATGGTAAGCCTGAAAGATGTACAAGCACACTTGACCTAATACATACTGATGTATGTGGTCCCCTGAGTGTTAAGACACGAAATCAACACGTGTATTTCATCACCTTCACAGATGATTTTTCACGATATGGTTACGTGTACCTAATGAGACACAAGTCTGAATCCTATGGAAAGTTCAAAGAGTTTAGACAAGAGGTCGAGAAATAGTTAGGGAGAGAAATTAAAGCCCTTCGATCCGATCGAGGTGGCGAATATCTCTCTGACGAATTCAGGGACTACTTAAAGGACAATGGGATAGTATCACAATTAGCTCCTCCTGCTACACCACAACTTAACGGTGTTTCAGAGAGGAGGAATAGGACCTTATTAGATATGGTCCGGTCGCTTCTCATACACTCAGAGTTACCCATATCCTTTTGGGGTTACACATTAGAGACTGCGATTTACGTGCTGAATCGGGTTCCAACCAAATCAGTTCCGAATACTCCATATGAACTTTGGACCGGAAAGAAACCAAGTGTCAGACACTTGAAGATTTGGGGTTGTCCAGCACACGTTAAAAGAACGAGTGCAGACAAGTTGGAATCTAAGACCAGCCGTTGCCTATTTGTAGGCTACCCAAAAGGCTCTGTAGGTTACCTTTTCTATGACCCAAGTGAGCAGAAAGTGTTCTGTAGTCGAAATGCGCAATTCTTGGAAAGCGACTATATCCTGGACACCCATCGTCAGGAAGTTGTTCTTGATGAGGAGAGCTCAGGAGCAGTGGGAGATGTCCCACAAGTTCCAGGTAGTGACCAACTTAGAAGATCCACTCGGGCATCCAGGCCACCAGTCCGTTATGGTTATGATCAGGATAGTTACCTGGTGGAAACCTTGACTAGTGAGGAGGATCCCGTGACTTACGCGGAAGCTATGTTGGACATAGATTCCCAGAAGTGGGTGGAGGCCATGAGGGCAGAGATGGACTCAATGGAGACCAATGGAGTCTGGACTCTAGTAGATCCGCCCTCCGGGGTAAAGGCAATCGGTTGCAAATGGATTTACAAGAGGAAGAAGGGCCCCGATGGTAAAGTTGAGACCTTCAAGGCTCGTCTGGTGGCGAAAGGGTACACTCAGAAAGAGGGCATCGATTATGAGGAAACCTTTTCGCCTATGGCCATGCTTAAATCCATTAGGATCCTGCTAGCTGTAGCAGCATACCATGATTATGAGATTTGGCAGATGGATGTCAAAACTGCATTCCTGAATGGAGATCTTACTGAAGATATCTATATGCAGTAGCCGCAAGGCTTCATTGCTACAGGTAAGGAAAACATGGTATGTAAACTTAACAGATCCATTTATTGGCTTAAGCAAACTTCTAGAAGTTGGAACATCCATTTTAACTCTGCTGTCAAATCGTTTGACTTCGAGCAGAATCCGGATGAACCCTGTGTCTACAGGAAGCACAGTGGGGATAAGGTTACTTTCTTGGTTCAGTATGTAGATGACATTCTACTCATTGGGAATGATGTAGGAATGTTAACTACGGTGAAAGTATGGCTTTCGCAGCAATTCTCCATGAAAGATCTTGGAGAAGCCTCCTATATACTGGGTCTTCGACTCTATAGAGATGGATCGAAGCGGATAATAGGATTATCCCAATCTGCTTACATTGACAAAATAGTCAAAAGATACAGCATGGAAAACTCCAAGAAAGGAAATGTTCCTTTCAGGCACGGAGTCACTCTCTTCAAGAAGATGTCTTCCAAGACTTCTGAGGAGATTGATGGCATGAAAGACGTTCCTTATGCCTCAGCCATAGGGAGCATCTTGTATGCCTTGCTGTGCACTCGTCCTGACATAGCTCAGGCAGTGAGTGTAGTAAGCAGATTTCAGGCCAACCCAGGGCAGGAGCATTGGACTGCTGTGAAAAACATACTTAAGTACCTTCGAAGGACAAAAGAGTTTTGTCTGGTGTTCGACGGTAGCACACTACAGATCCAGGGGTTTACAGATGTCGATTTCCAGTCAGACCCAGATGATAGAAAGTCTACATCTGGATATGTTTTCACGATAGGATCGTGTGCTGTTTGCTGGAAAAGTAGCAAACAGGGGTCCACTGCAGACTCCACGACCGAGGCCGAATACATTGCCGCAAGTGAGGCTGCCAAAGAAGCTGTGTGGATGAAGAAGTTCGTTCACGAGTTGGGAGTTGTTCCGTCCAGCACATCACCCATCCCATTGTTGTGTGACAACAATGGAGCCATTGCTCAGGCTAAGGAGCCACGAGCCCACTCGAAGTCGAAGCACATCGAGAGGAAGTACCACGTACTGCGGGAGATTGTTGGTAGAGGGGACGTCCTGATTCAGAAGGTAGCGTCAGCGGAAAAAGTGGCAGACCCATTGACAAAGCCACTATCACAGAAAGTGTTTGAGAAACACGTGGAAAGCATGGGACTCCAGCTAGTACATGATTGGACCTAAGTGCATGTGGGAGCTGTTAGACAGTTTTGTATGCCCTTAGCTTCAATCAGAATGATGTACTTTATGAGTTTATTGTAAATGAATAAAGATACATATTTGATTCATGTTCCCTTGGTATGTTTCTGTGTAATACCCTTAAACTGGACACTTAATGAGACTCGTGTTAGTTTAGAATGTTCACAGCCAGTGGGTCGGTCTGGGGAGATCTATCTTGACAAGGCTGACACTGTGGTGCCACCAAGTCGGTTGGGGTGGCCTGTCTCAGCTACTAGGGTGAGACCCTAGGCACATACAGTGTAGGATTAATTGAATCTTTGAACTGGACCAGATTTCCAGTATTGCCCTAGACCTTGGAGATTGATGGGCAAAACTGGAAAGTTACACCCGACCCCTAGACTCGATTATGATACTGCACTAGGTGTCGGATTGGGCTATCTTTGATGTACCAATCAGTGAGATCCTTAGTGGGGGTCAAAACCTGGGTATGTTGGGACAGTCCGAGAATTCATCTGAGTGGGTGATCATAGTGACAGGATCAGCCCCTTTGTCGGACAAAGGTAATGATCGGGGATGCACTCTCTCTGATGGAAACCAAGACTGCCGGCAGCCGATTTCAACCGTTGAGATTTGTTTTGCAAAATATATTTTATATAAGATATAAAAGTATATATATGGTTTCTAAAATGTTTGCAAGAAGGTTTTAATTCCCGAGATCCATATGAGTGGAGAGTGCAACACTGTTCCTTGCAGCCGAGGGAGAGGTCCTCTCTTGTCGAGCAGTGTATGATCATTATGGGCTGAGAGGTTAAGTGTAAGACCATTGAGGTTAATACCTGGTGGGCTAATCTTGCATCTGCTCACAGTCCCTGGGTGTTACAAGGTGGCTTGGCCCAGGGACCTCTTAGTGTAAGTGTTGGGCCCGTAGAGCCCATTTGATGGGTTTCAGGGGGTGCACTGTCTTTAACAGTGTATTCGGTCAGGCCTTGTAACAAAGGCTGGGCCGAACCCATGTGGCTGATGTGTAGATCAATGCTTGGGTCCCACGCCATACAAGAAAACCCAACTGGGCAGCAGTTAAGAGGGTTAAGTGAGCACATAAGCTTAATGGGCCTAAAGCCCATTTCGAACTGGGCTGCTTATTTAGTTAATAAAGGGGCGAAATCTGAAGTGGATCAGCTAATAGGATTGGGCTTAGACCCTATCCACTTAGAGAGTCCAAGATCTAAATAAGATTTAGATTTGGAAACCTCCTAATCAGATTAGGAGATGGCTGATCTGATCTCCAGATAAGATAAGGATTATCCCTTATCACTTAAAGGGACTTCTAAACCAAATATGATTTGGATTAGCAACTCCTAATCTGATTAGGAGCTGATCCCTTTAAGACTATAAAAGAAGAAGGGGGCGGCAGCCTTTAGAGACACAATACACACAGATCATCAGGTTTCTTTGGTGCTGAAATCTAGAAGAGAGAATTCTGCTCCCTGCAAATACTCTCTTGCCGCCCTGCTTTCCAGTTCGATCTCCACTTGTGGGAGAAGTCAAGATTGGATCTTGACATCAGTCCTTTGAGAAAGGAATGAAAGGAAGCTATGCTCACGTGCCATCTTGCTAATTCTTGCGAAGGACAGAGTTCTTGGAGAAGAACACTGCTGATTCTGCTCCACTTGCGCTGCACCATCTTCAGTGGGAGCAGTCTTTGGATCCTTCATTGGGCGTGAACACCTTCGTTGGGAGATATTACTTCTCCGTATCAGGTATAATCCTTCCCACTTCTTTTTGGTTTAGATCTGGTTCAGTTTATGGTTCAGAATTGATCCTTGAAAATATGATTTTTTAAATGGGGAATACGATTCCCAGTTGAAGGGAGAGAAAATTTTTTGAAATTCGCCCCTTATTCCGCAATCTTTTGGGCGTCCATAGGATGGATCTCTCATCCCTTCAAAAGCATTGTGGGACCAATGAGCAAGTAGCTGATGTTCTTACCAAGTCACTGCCACGTGCCAAAAATGAGTACTTCAGATTGAAGATTGGAGTAACAAGTTTTGAAGCAAGGGGGAGTGTTGATAGTGCTTCAAACTAAGTGGACGTAGTGGGTGATTTACTTCCTAATTGTTAGGCATTATGTTAGTGGACTTAGTGGGTGGTTTACTTCCTAATTGTTAGGCATTATGTTAGTGGACTTAGTGGATGAGTTACTTCCAAATTGTTAGGCACTATTTGGAGTTAGTGAGCCATGTTTATCCACTTTCTAATTTAGTTGCTTATTTTTTAGCTAAGGTTAGTTCAGCTGTAAATCTATATATTTGGACCTCTGATGTTGTTTTTTGCATGAAGAAAATTGAATTCAAAGTGGCTTTGTTTTCAAATTAGAATTTCTGTTGTTTTTCCCAATAGAATCCTCCAAGCACAAACACCAGCAGCAAGGTGAAAGTACCTAATGTATTTGCAACTACCTGTGTTCTTCCAACTACTACAATGAACCGGAAGAGAGAGAGAGAGAGCCATCTGATGTACACTAAAGAATGCCAAGAACTGTCGGAAAAACCTGAAGATTTTGGAAATGTGTCAATTAGATAAACCATAATATGGTGACTTGGGTTTAGTGACAACTAATAAATTACTCCTAGTAAATAGGAAAATAGGAGAAAATTTACCTGCTGGTAGCAGGAGCAAACCCAATAGTGTAATAAGAATGATCCATATTCCTGATTTCATCAGAGAGAGGGGAATCCTGAGGAGCCAAATTGGTAGCCCAAAAGCCCATGCAGGGTAGAATAAGTGATCTCTCTGTTTAAAGAATACAGGGAGCCTGAAGACAGTCATTGCAAGCTCTTGCAATGAAGTTATTTGTGCACCTCAAATTTTTCTGTTCCGACATGTTTTCCACTAATGCCAAACCCTTCATCATTTAGTTCTATAAGTATTATTTCCTATTCTGGTTTATAAGAGGGAGGAGAAGAGATCAGGTGTAAACGAGAAAAGATTTAATTTAATAGAGTACTAACATATAGAGGAAGGTAAGGAGGAAGACGAGGTAAAACTCATAAAGGTCTTGTGAAAGCTCTCTCCAAAGCTCTGTGATTTTCAGCGGAAGGAGGTGGGCAGCCATTTTCCGCGGAAGTAGCAGAAGAAAAGAAGCCGCTTTGTCGCAGGTGAAAGAGATCTGAATGAGGTTTTGAACCAATGAGCAAGTGGAGTAGAGAAGGAAAAGAAAGAGAGAGTATTTGGTAGATGAACAGTGCTTTTCTCCCAATTGTTCAAATATTTATTACAAAGGGTAGTATGGAGATTAAAACGGCGGATTTAAGCTAACGGATTTGACTCACGGTTATAGGGGTCTTTGTTGCAAAACAAAGTACAGGGGTATTGTCGGTGACCCCATAGTACGGGGGGGTCTTGGTAATTTACCCAAAAAATAAAGTTGAAAATCAGAAGCGGTGTTTTAAATTTCTCGTACGTTTGCACCGTCCTTCATGACTGTAACTCAACGCACATTTGTTGTAGGTAGCAGATCCCAACTCAGCTCAAGAAACTCAGCCTACGCACATTTGAGGTAGGTAGCAGATCCGAACTCTCTCTTGAGCTGTTGAGCCCAATTCCATCTCCATTCTCCCAACAATCTGGATCTCCAATGTTATAAATAAGCGTCTTGGCCATTAGTCATTAGTCATTACCATCTTGCACCGAGATTAGAGAGAGAGAGAGAGAGAGAGGAGTAGAAGATGGAAAACTCGAACTCGAGTTTACTATTGTTGTTTTGTTTCATTTGCACCTTCATTTATTTCCTCGCTTCTGGTAGAAGGGGAAGTAGGTCTGGCTCACCCAAACTCCCACCAGGCCCCATCCCTCTTCCCCTTGTCGGCAACCTCTTCAAACTCGGTAACAAACCCCATGAAGCACTCACAGAGCTAGCCAAGGCTTATGGTCCAGTTATGACTCTGAAGCTCGGCTGCCTGACGACGGTCGTCATTTCTTCGTCCAGCATGGCCAAGGAGGTCTTGCGAAAGAATGATCAGGCCTTATCAGCTCGAACTATTCCAGATTCGGTCCGGGCATGTAATCACCATCAAGTATCAATGGTATGGTTACCACCTTCCCCTCAATGGCGAAACCTGCGGAAATTCTGCAATACTGAAATATTTTCCAGTAAGAAACTTGACTCTATGCAAGGTCTCCGATGCCAAAAAGTTGAGGAGCTTGTTGCTTATGTTCACAACAATAGCCGGGCTGGTCGTGCAGTCAATATTGGCCTAGCAGCATCGGTCACCTCTCTTAATTTGTTATCGAACACCTTCTTCTCTGTGGACTTGGTTCATCTCGGCTCTGATTCTGCCCAAGATTTCAAGACACTAATCTGGGCAGTGATGGAAGAAGTAGGAAGACCGAACTTGGCAGACTATTTCCCAATTCTCAGATGGATAGACCCGCAAGGTGTAAAGCGTCGCTTGTCTAGCCATTTTCAGAGGTTATTCGAAATTTTTGATGAAATGATCGACCAAAGGTTACAATTGAGAGCATCGCTTACTTCTCCCACGTACAACAGTGATGTACTAGATGTTCTCCTCAACCACACCATAGATAATTACTCCGAGTTCGGGTGGAAGTCGCCAACTGACCTCAGAAATTTTCTCTTGGTGGGTAACTAATTAACTTTCGTTTATTTATTCTTATATTTTCAAGGGAAAAGAATTAACGCCTTACAATAGGTAGCGTTGTTTTTTTTTGGTCTAATGCAGAAAATTCAATTCTGTATCAGGATCTATTTGTTGCAGGAACAGACACAACATCAAGCACATTGGAATGGGCTATGGCTGAGTTACTTCGAAAGCCTGAAGCACTGGTAAAGGCTCGAATGGAGCTGGAAGAAACAATACAGAAAGGTAAATCGATTGAAGAATCGGATATTGTTCGACTACCTTACTTACAAGCGGTGGTGAAGGAAACATTTAGGTTGCACCCACCGGCTCCACTTTTAGTCCCTCGTAGATCAGATATTGATGTAGAGATATGCGGCTTCACCGTGCCCAAGGATGCCCAAGTTCTGGTGAATGTGTGGGCCATAGGCAGAGACCCAACCAAGTGGGAGAACCCTCACTGTTTTAGTCCTGATAGGTTTCTCAACTCAGCCATTGGTTTCAATGGCCAGGACTTTGATTTGATTCCGTTTGGCGCCGGGAGACGGATCTGTCCTGGGTTGCCACTAGCTTTTCGGATGGTTCACTCGATGTTGGCTTCTCTTCTTCATTCGTTCGATTGGAAGCTTGAAGATGGGACGACACCAGAGCAAATGGACATGGATGATTGTTTTGGACTCACTTTACAAAAGGCTGAGCCTCTTATGGCTGTCCCTGTTCATGTTTAGCACTTTTCATCAATAACTAGTTCAGGAAGAAACACAAACACCATTGTCTGTACTGAAATCCTGTTAGTGACAAATTAGAAATGTGTGTTTTCAATCCAAAGTCAGCACCACTCCTTAAGTTTTAACATTAGCATCCGATTGAACATCCCTGAAATCATTCAACAGACACACACAAAATCCGACTGAACATTAGCATCAGCAATGGATGTTGGTTATATTCATTAGTGGAGGTGTTTTTTTTTTACTTTATAAGGAAACTTGCATTATTAATTCAACGAACAAGATGTTTTCCTTTGTGAACCAATCTTCGGTGTGGATTTCTGAGAAACACATTATTCTACTTGTCATCCATCAGCACGAGGAGTTTGTCTGAACTAATGTGTCATGAGGGGGATCCATTGATAGGGGTGGCAATTTTTCACCCAACCGCTGAAACCACCCAGTATCTAACCCACCCAACATGCCCATTAACTTGGCGGGTTGTGTGATCAACCCATCACCCAACCCGCCCCTTTAAATGGGTTGGGTTGGGTTGGGTTGTGGATAACTATTGGTTTAACCATTACAAATATAAGTATTAATTCCTTAGCTTTTTTTTAATTTTCTTCATTTGAATTAAATAATTTATAATTAATGCATTAATTTTCTATTAATTATTAACATAATTTAGTATTGTCTTGAATCAACACACTTCACCCAGCATAAATCCAAATCAATTTGACCCGAGTTCAGACTAGTTCAATGCGGTTTGACTCGCTCTAGCATATACCGATCCGGGTCGAGCCGAATCCGAAATAGACCTAGGCAAGAAGGTTCAGTACTGCTTGTGAAGGGATGAGAGATCCATCGTATGAACCCCCAAATCTTGCGGAATTAAGGGGCGAATTTCAAAAATTTTTTCTCTCCCTTCAATTGGGAATTGCATTCCCTATTTAGAAAATCATATTTTCAAAGATCAATCTTGAACCATAAACTGAACCAAAAGGAGTAGGAGAGGATTATACCAGATACGGAGAAATAGTATCCCCCAATGAAGGTGTTCACGCCCAAGGAAGGATCCAAAAACTGCACCCACTGAAGATGGCGCAGTGTAGGATGGAGCAGAATCAGCAGTATTCTTCTTCAAGAATTCTGTCCTTCGCAAGAAACAGTAGGATGGCACGTGTGCACAGCTTCCTATCAATTCTTTCTCAAAGAACTGATGTAAAGATCGAATCTTGACTTCTCCCACAATTGGAAATCGAATTGGCAAACAGGGCGGCAAGAACAAGGAGGCGGCAAGAAAGAATTTTGCAGGATTGCTTAATTCTTTCTTCTGTGATTTTAGCTCTGAAGAGGATCTGATTATGTGTTTTCTCAAGGCTGCCGCCCCCTCATTCTTTCTGTTAACCTAAAAGATCAGCTCCTAATCCAATTAGGAGATGCTTATCCAAATCATATTTGGATCAGCCCTCTCTTTAGGTGATAAGGATAAACCCTTATCTGCAGATTAGATTAGCTTTCTCCTAATCTCATTAGGAGGTTTCTAGATCTGAATCACATTCAGATCTGGACTCTCTGAGTGGATAGGGTCTCCTATCCTATCTGCTAATCCATCTCAGAATTCGCCCCATAATTAACTAATTAAATAGCCCAGTTTGAAATGGGCATTAGGCCCATTAAGCTTATGTCCTCACTTAACTTTCCTAACTGCTGCCCAGTTGGGCTTCTTTGTATGGCGTGTGACCTAAGCATTGATCTACACATCAGCCACATGGGTTCGGCCCAGCCTTTATTATAAGGCCTGGCCGAATACACTGTTATGGACAGTGCACCCCCTGAAACCCATCAAATGGGCTCTATGGGCCCAACACTTACCCTAAGTGGTCGTTGGGCCAAACCACCTTATAACACCCAGGGACTGTGGGATGATGCAAGATTAGCCCATCAGGTACTACCCTCAATGGTCTTACACATAACCTCTCAGCCCATAATGATCATACACTGCCCGACAAGAGAGGACCTCTCCCTCGGCTGCAAAGAACAGTGTTTCACTCTCTACTTCTATGGATCTCGGGAATTAAAACCTTGTTGCAAACATTTTAGAAACCATAATATATATACTTTTATATCTCATATAAAATATACTTTGCAAAACAAATCTCAACGGTTGAAATCAGATGCCGACAGTCTTGGTTTCCATCAGTGAGAGTGCATCCCCGATCATTACCTTTGTCCGACAAAGGGGCTAATCCTGTCACTATGATCACCCACTCAGATGAGTTCTCAGACTGTCCCAACATACCCAGGTTTTGACCTCCGCTAAGGATCTCACTGATTGGTACATCAAAGACAGTCCAATCCGACACCTAGTGCAGTATCATAATCGAGTCTTGCGGTCAGATGTAACATTCCAGTTTTGCCCATCAATCTCTAAGGTTCAAGGCAATACTTGAAATCTGGTCCAGTTCAAAGATTCAATTAATCCTACACTGTATGTGCCTAGGGTCTCACCTTGGCAGCTGAGATAGGCCACCCCAACCGACTTGGTGGCACCACAGTGTCAACCTTATCAGGATAGGTCTCCCCAGACCGACCCACTGGCTATGAACATTCTAAACTAACACGAGTCTCATTAAGTGTCCAGTTTAAGGGTATTACACAGAAACATACCAAGGGAACATGAATCAAATATGCACTTTTATTCATTTACAATAAACTCATAAAGTACAACATTTTTATTGAAGCTAAGGGCATACAAAACTTTCTAACAGCTCCCACTTGCACTTAGGTCCAATCAGGTACAAACCGGAGTCCCATGCTTTCTACGTGTTTCTCAAACACTTTCTGTGATAGTGGCTTCGTCAATGGGTCAGCTACATTTTCCGCTGACGCTACCTTCTGAATCAGGACGTCCCCTCTACCAACAATCTCCCGCAGTATGTGGTACTTCCTCTCGATGTGCTTCGACTTCTAGTGGGCTCGTGGCTCCTTAGCCTGAGCAATGGCTCCATTGTTGTCACACAACAATGGGATGGGTGATGTGCTGGACGGAACTACTCCCAACTCGTGAACGAACTTCTTCATCCATACGGCTTCTTTGGCAGCCTCACTTGTGGCAATGTACTCGGCCTCGGTCGTGGAGTCTGCAGTGGAGCCCTGTTTGCTACCTTTCCAGCAAACAGCACACGATCCTATCGTGAAAACATATCCAGATGTAGACTTTCTATCATCTACATCCGACTGGAAATCGGCATCTGTATACCCTTGGATCTATAGTGAGCTACCGTCGAATACTAGACAAAACTCTTTTGTCCTTCGAAGGTACTTAAGTATGTTTTTCACAGCAATCCAGTGCTCCTGCCCTGGGTTGGCCTGAAATCTGCTTACTACACTCACTGCTTGAGCAATGTCAGGACAAGTGCACAGCATGGCATACATGATGCTCCCTACGATAGAGGCATAGGGAACATCTTTCATGCCATCAATCTCCTCAGAAGTCTTGGGAGACATCTTCTTAGAGAGAGTGACTCCATGCCTGAAAGGAACATTTCTTTTCTTGGAGTTTTCCGTGCTGTATCTTTTGACTATTTTGTCAATGTAAGCAGATTGGGATAATCCTATTATCCGCTTCGATCTATCTCTATAGAGTTGAAGACCTAGTATATAGGAGGCTTCTCCCAGATCTTTCACCGTAGTTAACATTCCTACATCATTCCCAATGAGTAGAATGTCATCTACATACAGAACCAAGAAGGTAACCTTATCTCCACTGTACTTGCTGTAGACACAGGGTTCATCCGGATTCTGCTCAAAGTCAAACGATTTGACAGCGGAGTCAAAACGGATGTTCCAACTTCTAGAAGCTTGCTTAAGTCCAAAAATGAAGCCATGCGGCTGCTGCATATAGATATTTTCAGTAAGATCTCCATTTAGGAATGCAGTTTTGACATCCATCTGCAAAATCTCATAATCATGGTATGCTGCTACAGCTAGCAGGATCCTAATGGATTTAAGCATGGCCACAGGCGAAAAGGTTTCCTCATAATCGATGCCCTCTTTCTGAGTGTACCCTTTCGCCACTAGACGAGCTTTGAAGGTCTCAACCCTACCTTCGGGGCCCTTCTTCCTCTTGTAAATCCATTTGCAACCGATTGCTTTTACCCCGGAGGGCGGATCTACCAGAGTCCAGACTCCATTGGTCTCCATTGAGTCCATCTCTGCTCTCATGGCCTCCACCCATTTCTTGGAATCTATGTCCAACATAGCTTCCGCGTAAGTCACGGGATCCTCCTCACTAGTCAAGGTTTCCACCAGGTAACTATCCTGGTCATAACCATAACGGACTGGTGGCCTGTATATCCGAGTGGATCTTCTAGGTTGGTCACTACCTGGAACTTGTGGGACATCTCCCACTGCTCCTGAGCTCTCCTCATCAAGAACTGATTATTAATTGGGACAAAATTATAGACCCAAAATCATCCCGGTTAATAGTCAATTCTATTCAGTCTAGATCCGATAAAATACAATTATACTAGAAACTATATTTGTTTACTTAAATAATAAATTATAATCTAAATTTTGTTAATATTTTTTTAATCCCAAAATTTACTCTCGATGGAGGGTGGGGGCACCATTAATTTATTAATAAATCAATAAAAGGCCTAGGAGCAGGGTATGCAAAAACCTTACCCTTCAAAAAAAGCTATACAATAGGCATTCAGCTCATAATTGTACAAAGGTGTTTGGATGCCTCTATATAAGAAAGACTTTACGAATATGAAGATAGGGAAGACCGAATATGTCATCCCTAATGTGACTCATGACGTTTAAAGAGCATTCATAAAGAGACATGAAAGTTGAGTAAAGTCTAAGCTAACAAACCATTTTAGCCAAAGTTAAATTTTGTTGATATAATTTTAATAAAAAAATGGAAAAAAGCTAAATTATTTGTATGTTAGTAAATTAACCAAATTTAACTAATATTATCTTATTTATTTTCTATCAAATTTACCATTTCAAACATAAAATATGAAAAAATTATAACAAATTAAAAAAATATTTTATATTTAATAAAAAAAATCAGTTATGGGTCTAAATTGGTTCAGGACAGGACGAAACTGAAATTGGCCCAATTTTTAATCAAGACAAACCCATTTTTTCGACCAAATTGCCACCCTAGGGCGTTGATTGGTCAAGACCCTTAACTTGAAACTTGTAAACACATAAGTTGTGTTAAAGTAGGCAATCTCCTACTCACAAGCTCTAACGTAGATTAGTAGAAAAGGCTCTAAAGTGGATGCTTTCTTCTTCCAACCACTTCACTTGTAAACACACAAGTTCTACTCACGAATCGTGCCAACATCAAAATTTTCCAGCAATAACATCTTGGATATATGTTGATAAATAGGGTGTTCTATAGGATTTAGGTCTTAGGATGAACATTTATTTATTTATTTATTTTCATTGTGAGCTTCATTAATTTATGCAAAAAATCTTAATCAAACATCCAAAGTGCATTTATTTCAGGGAAGAAAATCATAGATAAACATTTTAATTTCTCATGAAATGATGAATAGCATAATGAAGAAAAAAAAAGGAAAAATAAGGTTATGGCATGCAAAATTAACATGGAGAAAACCTATGATATACTCAAAACATGAGGTTATTTCAATATTTTTTTTTCATTCTCAATAAGTTTAAACAAACAAAATAGGCCACAAAAACAAAATAAAAGGAAATGAAGAAAATTACTGAAGTTATGATTTTTAGAAACTAAAACTTAGGAATACTAAACTACAAGAATAATATTAATAACTATTACCCAAAATATTATAAAATAACTAAAATTAAAGAAAATATAGTATTTAAATAATGGAAAATTAATAATTAAAATACAAAAAACTAAAATCAATATATTTTAGTAAATAGAAATATAATAAATTACTGAAACTAATATTTTATTAATAGTAAAACATTATTTCCCCAAAAAATTAAATGATTGTTAAATTTAAATTTTTAATACGTATTGAGTTTCTGATAATTTACTTTTAATTATTGCAAATTAGGAGTAATTTTTTTTGTTAATTTACTAAAATTTTAACAAAACTATACTCAAATTCAATGTTTTCAACCCGTCGTTGACTTGGTTGGTTGAACCATTCGAGTTGCCACTCGGCCTTTGATTCCGGGTCTGGTTCTATTGAAACCCGCACTTTGGTAAAAAATGTTGACTTGGTAAAAAACCATTTGACCTAGGCACTTCAATCATTGATCCATTCAACTCGGAGATAGAAGTGCATTGGCCTCCAGATTAGTTTTTAAAACAATAACTTTTGGTTGCATTTTCAATCATTTTTAGTATTTTTTAGTAAATTTTAACAAAAATATAAGTAGTTAACATAAATTATGACACTTGTACTCCCAAAATAATTATTTAATGTTTTTTAATAATTTAATTATTTAATATGGGTAAAATGTGGGTCCAAATTAGACAAATTTTCATTTGGGTTAGGGTAAAATATGGGTCCAAATCGGACCCGTTGATTCTAAACCAGAAATGACAAGTTTGGTTTTGAACAAGTTAATTAGAAAATGGGTTGGATCTGACCCATGCTTATCATCTTCCTATCCCATCTAAGAGATAGTGTCCACTCAAGCAAACATAGTAGTTGTTCTTTCACATGAAAGTTAAATAACTAGCTAATGTTGAGCATGTACAACACATCTGATCGCCACTAGTAGGTTTACTAAGTGTCAAATCAAGTTCTATACAATAAATCAATCAAAGTTAGGGCCATAGTTGTGAATTATTTGAGATGCACGTTGCTTGATCAGAAACAAAATTTTGTACATGACTAGAGAATGATTTGAGTTGGTCCAATACCAGTTTTGTACATAAACAAATCATTTCCTATGCCAACTCCCAAGTAACATCCAAAATGTTGTTGAAAACAAAATGTGGATTTACCGAAATAAAAAGAGAGTTTACTTGAACCAAAGCTCTATGAACACAATACAAAACCAAGTATTTAATCGAAAAATAGGATTTAACCAAGAAAAATAACAATCATAATCTAAAGACATATAGACCTGATCTGTGTTAATCGAAGACATAATAAAAAACTGGAGGATGTGGCTTTGTTCTTTGGTGTTCACCAATGCAACCTTGTTCTTTTGTATTCATTGAAGTATGATTGAAAATGGGAAGGTAGTTTGCTCTTGTATATGAATCAAGAATTTAATCGAAAAATAGGATTTAACCAAAACATAAAAAATGTAATCTAAAAACATGTTTGATTTGTATTCACTGAAGCATTGCTGAAAACTGGAGGATGTAGCTTTGTTATTAAGTAGTTTGCTCTTCTACAAGGATTCAATAGAAAAATAGTGAGAGAGGAGAGACGTGGGATAAGGAAGGAAATGATAGAAAGATGCATGAATAATTTTGGTTTCCTGTTATATTACGATTATGATATTGTTAAAGAGGAGATTGCCATGTTGAGGTGAAAACTCCATAGGCTTTTAAAGAGAATAATGCACCCCCTTTAGAATTGTAGGGTTGGGGAGTGGAGTAAGGGGAGGCCATCTAATGTGGCCATCCTTATTTTAGTATATAGTAATAGACGAGACAATTTAGTAGGGATTTCTTAACAAATCTGATATGATAATCCCTACTTCTTAACCTGGATAAAAGCTACAATGTTCACTCCATACGGTGAACATAATAGTGGTTGTTTGGCATTTTGGATGAGGAAATGAGTCATTGGTGACTAGTAAACCTCTCAGAAGCTAACTTTAGGCATATAATTGGCGTAATGAGATAAAATAGATGAAACATTAGAAGATTGAATTGAACATTTTTTAGACTTACCTAGAAGAATTGGGGTTGTACTCCTATTTCTTTATCTCCCTTGCAAATCTGAAAAACCTCTAAGTCAAGCTGGGACATGAGGAGAAGTTTCAAATGAAAATCTAAAAGAGATGGAATTAATATAGATAAGAAGTTACCATTAGTTTTTGGGTTAGTTAGTTCTCAAAGTATAAAATAAAAACACAAATTCTAGTTTTGTCAAGTCTAAAAGCATGAAACAAACAAATATGAAGAAATGAGGTTGAACACAGTTTGTGGATCCATTGTCAAAGCATGAAATAAAAACAACAATGAGAGTCATATCTTAGCACAAAGAAGTTGTTTATACTCAGAAAAATTTCATTTTTTTTTATATTTCATAGTTACCAAAGAGAATCATATCTTACCTCAAAGAAGTTGAAAGAATAGGTAGCACAAAGCTTGTGACATAGGGAATTTGTTAGAATGATCCTAAATAGGGGAAGAGTCTCTATAGTTATTTTTTCATAGAGTTTCATTTCTATGTATGAAGAATGAGGTTCTTTCGGTAATAGGGAAGAAAAGAAAAAGGAAACCATTGTTATAGGTTTCCTATAACTATATGTTGATTAGTTTTGGGAAGTTGTAATTTCTGTCACTATTCTAAAATTGATAATGATGATGGCATGGCTAATGGAGATGGGTTAGGGCCATGATGATGTGGCTAAATGGGAGGGATAGGTAGGGGAAAAAGAGGGAGCGGAGCGAGTTAATGAGAGAGAAAGAAAGAGGTAAGGGAGAAAGGAGAGAAATCTTAAGGAGAAAGTAGGGTAGGGGGAAAGGAAGAAGGGGAGGGTGTGTTACGTGGGCAATATTGCTTTATATATAGTAAAGATGCCTCCTTATGGTTTAGGGTATTACCCGTATGCTAACCACCAATTGATCAATCAATTAAATCTCCAAATTTATTAAACATTTATTTTTGAGTTTTTTTCGTCTCTTCATCCAACCATTGGAAATCTCAACAAAGAAGCGATCTATTTCAAACCTGATGATTATTTATTGGCTAGTCTATGTATTCACTATCGAATGGATTTTTAGAGAGAGTGGTAATGGCTTTGACGGATTCTTGATAACAATAAAAAAAATGAAGGTTTAATAAATAAAAAACCAATGAAAAGGTACTCTATATTCTATGATGTTAACATAGTTTGAAGAACTTTGTATCTCCACTACTAATTGGATTTTATTTTTAACAATAGTTGTTAGATATTTCCAATGGCTTCTATAGATTCTTGAGAACAATAAAAAGTGAAGGTTCAAGAAATAAAAAAACTAGTGACTTTTTAATTAGTTGGTACCTATGCGATGCACAAACTTTGTTAAGAGAAACCAAGGCAAAGGAATCTTATGGCATCATTAATTGGTTCAAGGTGGACCTAATTCACTAAATGGTTGATTTGGTCAATCATCATCCTTTTAAAAAATGGAGGAATCCTACCCTGGAGCGTCCGGGTGATAGGGCTTTTGAGGCCCGAAGGAGAGACTATCAGGAATGGGAGGAGAAGAACTCCCTTGCCCGATGTTACATCATTGCCTCCTTAAACAACCCGATACAGAGGCAGTTCGATCAAATCGAACTTGCCAAGGATATATTGGAAAGTCTCAGGATGATGTATGAAGAGCAGAATCGTTCTATTCGACAAAAGGTCTTGAAACAGTTCATGACCGCACAAATGTCCAAGGGCCAACAAGTTCACGACCATTGTCTTCGGATGATGGGATACATCAACGAACTGGAGGCTCTTGGATCCGGGCTGGACCTAGCGACCCAGATAGATGCTATCCTTAATTCTTTGCCTCCTTCCTTTAATCCGTTCATCATGAACTATAACAAGAACAAGCTGAATGTCAGCTTGCAAGAGCTCAGCAATATGTTGCAAAGAGCTGAAGAACTGATTAAAAATGATGAGCCTGTAACTATGCTTGTTGAAGCGAGCAAGACAGGCAAAAGAAAGAGGAAGGTAAAGAAGCCTCAGAAGAAAACCACTAAGGGCAAGAAGCAGAAGAAAGATAAAGCATCAGATGCCTATCACTTCTGCAAGAAGACCGGCCACTGGAAAAGGAACTGTCCTGCCTACCTGGAATCCAAGAAAGGTAATTTCAAAACTTGTGTTATAGAAACCAATTTATTGGTAGCTTCTGCGTCCTGGTGTATTGACTCCGGGGCTTCAACTCATGCGTGTAACTCACTGCAGGGGTTCAAGGTAAGTAGAAGGCTGGGTGAAGGAGAAGTCACACTCTACGTGGGGACTACTGCAACTATTGCAGCCGCGGCCATAGGAACTGTGGACTTACTTTATAGAGAAGGAACAATTGTACTGAAAGATTGTCTTTATGTATAGAATTTAAGGAGAAATTTGATTTCTGTCTCAAAACTGTGTGCAGATGGTTATTCTGTCTTCTTTAGTAATACGATTACTGTTAAAAGAAATAACAGATTCATCGCATACGGCGAACTGGAGAACAGTCTCTATGTTCTACATCCTTCTCTAGAAACTAACATAACCGAAACTACATCAGCTGAAATCCCCAAGAAGAGAGCTCGTGATACAGTTAATCCCACGTGTTTGTGGCATTACCGACTTGGCCACATCAGTATTGACCGAATCACAAGGTTCGTAAAGGATGGTCCTTTGGATTTTCTAACTGTAGAAGATCTTCCCACCTGTGAGCCTTGTCTACAAGGCAAGATAACGAAACAACCATTTAACGGTAAGCCTGAAAGATGTACAGGCACACTTGACCTAATACATACTGATGTATGTGGTCCCCTAAGTGTTAGGACACGGAATCAACACGTGTACTTCATCACCTTCACAGATGATTTTTCACGATATGGTTACGTGTACCTAATGAGACACAAGTCTGAATCCTTTGAAAAGTTCAAAGAGTTTAGACAAGAGGTCGAGAAACAGTTAGGGAGAGAAATTAAAGCCCTTCGATCAGATCGAGGTGGCGAGTATCTCTCTAATGAATTCAGGGACTACTTAACGGTGTTTCAGAGAGGATAAATAGGACCTTATTGGATATGGTCCGGTCGCTTCTCATACACTCAGAGTTACCCACATCCTTTTTGGGGTTACGCATTAGAGACTACGATTTACGTGCTGAATCGAGATCCAACCAAATCGGTTCCGAATACTCCATATGAAGTTTGGACCAGAAAGAAACCAAGTGTCAGACACTTGAAGATTTGTGGTTGTCCAGCACACGTTAAAAGAACGAGTGCAGACAATTTGGAATCTAAGACCAGCTGTTGCCTATTTGTAGGCTACCACTTTGTCTAACTTTTCAGAAGTTAGGACCAACATAAGGTTCCTATACCAGTCGGCATAGTTTGGGCCCTTCAACTTGTTGTCATCAAGCAATTTTGCAAATGATCCGTTTTCCATTTTCTGATAAAAGAGCAAACATCAGTCCACAACCAGATTTGATTCATGTTCATTTCATAGATATGGATTTTAATCTACGTTCCATTTCCATTTATTCATGTCTGAGATTTCCCTCCTTTTTCAGTGACGGAGACTATGGGTTGTCTCTAGAAATGTGGGAAATCACATAGGGTGCATGGAGCCAACAGTTTCAGCTGCATAACCCCATCACCTTTCTGTGAATGATCATATCCACTCATCATATGTGTTTTCCCTTTGACCTCTGTCAGACAAGGTTCAGAGCCGTTTTCTGGTAAACCTTTCTGTCCAGTGAGTGCTTACCCATTATATTCGTGAACGCCAAGGTACCGTGAGAGAGTTCCCATTTTCTGGTGAAGCCCCTCCCACATCGGTCTATGACGCCCCTATCATCTTATGAAACATTTAGACAAGCCCAACAGCAAATGGATAGCCCATTTTTCTGGTGCGTTTCCTCATTACTAAAGGACCCATCCTCATGCTAATGATGGAAGGCCTTTAGAGAGTTCATCATATGAATCTCCCTATCACATGCACTCCTATTAGCTAGAGGGAACATTTAATTACGCCCTAGTTTGATCTAGGTCAAACCAAAGTGGCTCCTACTGACTTTCATAAAGTCAGATTTCGGTGGGCCTAAATCGGCCAGGGTTCCGCACGTAACCTCTTGATGAGGTGTGGACCCACCACTGAGGGAGGTCATCCAATGACCAAAAGGGACACCATGGCAATGATGTGCATTCAGCCATGGTGTGCGCAAGAGCCACTGTCGATTGAGCATGGACCAAGCACTTATGGCCCATGTACGTAGCACATCACACATCCATACATCTCATGCAGGGATAAATTGATCCAATCAATTAATCATCTGTAAGGCCCATTTGAAGCCCATTTTAAATCCCTAATATTAACCATTAATATTATCTAGGTATATGGGCCGAATGGTTCAGCCCATATAGCTTTATGTGTTAAGTGGGCTTTTAGCAGTTTTAACTATTTAAAACTGGGCCTTTACAAGTTGGGCCGAATTAACCATTTAATTGAACATCAATCCTCAGGCCCATTAGTGGGAAAATTAGGGATGACTTTCAGCCTTGATTAAACCCTAGATTCGGTCCAAACAGTTTGAACCAATCTTGGTTCGAATGGGTCTAGGGTTTGATCTTTAATTAAATCTTTAATTCAATAAAATAATCTGAAATTAAATACTGATAAAAGAAAATCAAGAATCAGTCAAACAAGGCTGTTCGCACAATCCATCCTGCAAAACAGAGGTTAGATCACAGTTTGCAGTTTCATAAACTGCAAATCGCAGATTGCAATTCTCCCATCTGCGAAATCTCCTTCTCTGCGAAATCTCCTTTTCTGCGCCGCCATCTTTGATCCAAAAATAAAATAAATAGAAATCCTAATTTCTATTAATAATTACATCAGATCGAATACCTATACATTCAGTCTAAAAAATAAAAAAAAAATTATTTTACAGACCAAATGTAATAAAGCAATCCAAAAATTGCAAAAACGCAGGTTCCCTGTGCAAATCAAGATTTCGATCTCCACTTGTACGAACAGCCCATAATTCAAGAAAATCATAAAGAACATTTCTAAATAATAATCAAATTTATATAAAATTTATTTCAGATTATTCACCCATTAATTTTGGGAACAAATTTTCCAAAAACCCATATCTGCGCAAATCGGGTAGAATGCCTTCTGCCCATTTGCGTAGGTTCAGATCTGAAACAAATTGGTTCAAAATTTGAACCTGGCTCTGATACCACTAAAGGGAGGAGAGATCCATCGTATGGACGCCCAAATCTTGC
Source organism: Nelumbo nucifera (assembly GCF_055504915.1). Lineage (NCBI taxonomy): Eukaryota > Viridiplantae > Streptophyta > Magnoliopsida > Proteales > Nelumbonaceae > Nelumbo > Nelumbo nucifera. The sequence continues at coordinate 193,665,769 of NC_142649.1, forward strand.
GGAATTAAGGGGCGAATTTCAAAAATTTTTCTCTCCCTTCAACTGGGAATCGCATTCCCTATTTAGAAAATCATATTTTCAATGATCAATCTTGAACCATAAACTAAACCAGATCTGAACCAAAAGGAGTAGGAGAGGATTATACCTGATACAGAGAAATAGTATCCCCCAATGAAGGTGTTCACGCCCAAGGAAGGATCCAAAGACTACTCCCACTGAAAATGGCGTAGTGCAGGATGGAGCAGAATCAGTAGTATTCTTCTTCAAGAATTCTGTCCTTCCCAAGAAACAACAGGATGGCGTGTGAGTACAACTTCCTATCAATTCTTTCTCAAAGAACTGATGTCAAGATCGAATCTTGACTTCTCCCACAACTGGATATCGAATTGGCAAACAGGGCGGCAAGAACAAGGAGGCAGGAAGAAAGAATTTTGCAGGGTTGCTTAATTCTTTCTTCTACGATTTCAGCTCTGAGGAGGATCGGATTATGTGTCTTCTTAAGGCTGCCGCCCCCTCCTTCTTTTTTTCAACCTAAAAGATCATCTCCTAATCCAATTAGGAGATGCTTATCCAAATCATATTTGGATCAGCCATCTCTTTAGGTGATAAGGATAAACCCTTATGTTATCTGCAAATTAGATTAGCTTTCTCCTAATCTCATTAGGAGGTTTCTAGATCTGAATAACATTCAGATCTGGACTCTCTGAGTGGATAGGGTAAAGACCCTATCCTATCTGCTAATCCATCTCCGAATTCGGCCCATAATTAACTAATTAAATAGCCCAGTTCGAAATGGGCTTTAGGCCCATTAAGCTTATGTGCTCACTTAACCTTCCTAACTGCTGCCCAGTTGGGCTTCCTTGTATGGCGTGGGACCCAAGCATTGATTTACACAGCAGCCACATGGGTTCAGCCCAGCCTTTGTTATAAGGCCTGGCCGAATACACTATTATGGGTAGTGCAGCCCCGGAAAGCCATCTTATGGGCTCTATGGGCCCAACACTTACCCTAAGTGGTCCCTGGGCCAAGCCACCTTGTAACACCCAGGGACTGTGGGCAGATGCAAGATTAGCCCATCAGGTATTACCCTCAATGGTCTTACACATAACCTCTCAGCCCATAATGATCATACACTGCCTGACAAGAGAGGACCTCTCCCTCGGCTGCAAGGAAAAGTGTTGCACTCTCTACTTCTATGGATCCCGGGAATTGAAACCTTGTTGCAAACATTTTAGAAACCATAATATATATACTTTTATATCTCATATAAAATATACTTTGCAAAACAAATCTCAACGGTTGAAATCGGTTGTCAGCAGTCTTGGTTTCCATCAGTGAGAGTGCATCCCCGATCATTACCTTTGTCCGACAAAGGGGCTGGTCCTGTCACTATGATCACCCACTCAGATGAGTTCTCAGACTGTCCCAACATACCCAGGTTTTGACCCCCGCTAAGGATCTCACTGATTGGTACATCAAAGACAGCCCAATCCGACACCTAGTGCAGTATCATAATCGAGTCTTGGGGTCGGGTGTAAGTGTCCTGTTTTGCCCATCAATCTCCAAGGTCGAGGGCAATACTAGAAATCTAGTCTAGTTCAAAGATTCAATTAATTCTACACTATATGTGCCTAGGGTCTCACCTTGGCAGCTGAGACAGGCCACCCCAACCGACATGGTGGCACCACAGTGTCAACCTTATCTGGATAGGTCTCCCCAGACCGACCCAGTAGCTATGAACATTCTAAAATAACATGAGTCTCATTAAGTGTCCAGTTTAAGGGTATTACACAAAAACATACCAAGGGAACATGAATCAAATATGCACTTTTATTCATTTACAATAAACTCATAAAGTACATCATTTTGATTGAAGCTAAGGGCATAAAAAACTGTCTAACTATTTGACAGTAAGCCTGAAAGATCTGAAGGCACACTTGACCTAATACATACTGATGTATGTGGTCCCCTGAGTGTTAGGGCATGGAATCAACACGTGTATTTCATCACCTTTACAGATGATTTTTCACGATATGATTACGTGTACCTAATGAGACACAAGTCTGAATCCTTTGAAAAGTTCAAAGAGTTTAGACAGGAAGTCGAGAAACAGTTAGGGAGAGAAATTAAGGCCCTTCGATCGGATCGAGGTGGCGAGTATCTCCCTGACGAATTCAGGGACTACTTAAAGGTCAACAAGATAGTGTCACGATTTGCTCCTCCTGCTACACCTCAACTCAACGGTGTTTCAGAGAGGAGGAATAGGACCATGTTGGACATGGTCCGATTACTTCTCGTACGCTCAGAATTACCCACATCCTTTTGGGGTTACGCATTAGAGACTGTTATCTACGTGCTGAATCGGGTTCCAACCAAATCGGTTCCGAAAACTCCATATGAACTATGGACCGGAAGGAAGCCAAGTGTAAGACACTTGAAGATTTGGGGTTGTCCTACACATGTTAAAAGAACAAGTGCGGACAAGTTGGAGTCCAAAACCAGTTGTTGCCTATTTATAGGCTACCCAAAAGATTCGGTGGGTTATCTATTCTATGTCCCAAGTGAGTAGAAAGTGTTCTGTAGTCGAAATGCCCAATTCTTAGAAACCGAATACATCCTGGACACCCATCGTCAGGAAGTAGTTCTTGATGAAGAGAGCTCAGGAGCAGTAAGAGATGTCCTACAAGTTCCAGGTAATGACCAACCTAGAAGATCCACTCGGGTATCCAGACCACCAATCTGATATGGTTATGAACAGGATAGTTACCTGGTGGAAGCCTTGACTAGTGAGGAGGATCCCGTAACTTACGCGGAAGCTATGTTAGACGTAGATTCCCAGAAGTGGGTGGAGGCCATGAGAGCTGAGATGGACTCGATGGAGGCCAATGGAGTTTGGACTCTAGTAGATCCGCCCTCAGGGGTAAAAGCAATTGGTTGCAAATGGATCTACAAGAGGAAGAAGGGCCTCGATACCAGGATTGAGACCTACAAAGCTCGTTTGGTGGCGAAAGGGTATACTCAGAAATAAGGCATCGATTATGAGGAAACTTTTTCGCCTGTGGCCATGCTTAAATCCATTAGGATCCTGCTAGCTGTAGCAGCATACCATGACTACGAGATTTGGCAGATGGATGTCAAAACCGTATTCCTAAATGGAGATCTTAGTGAAGATATCTACATGCAGCAGCCGCAAGGCTTCATTGCTACTGGTCAGGAACACATGGTATGTAAACTTAATAGATCCATATATGGACTTAAGCAGGCTCCTAGGAGTTGGAACATCCATTTTGATTCTGCAGTCAAAATGTTTGACTTTGAGCAGAATCCGGATGAGCCCTGTGTTTACAGGAAGTCTAGTGGGGATAAGATCACATTTTTGGTGTTGTATGTGGACGATATCCAACTCATTAGGAATGATGTAGGAATGTTGACATCGGTCAAGATATGGCTATCACAACAGTTCTCCATGAAAGATCTTGGAGAAGCTTCATATATATTGGGTATTCGACTCTATAGAGATAGATCAAAGCGGATAATTGGATTATCCTAGGCTGCTTACATTGACAAAATTGTCAAAAGATACAGCATGGAGAACTCCAAGAAAGGAAACGTTCCTTTTAGGCACGGAGTCACTCTCTCCAAGAAGATGTCTCCCAAGACTTTTGAGGAGATTAAGGGCATGAGAGATGTTCCCTATGCCTCAGCCGTAGGGAGCATCTTGTATGCCATGCCGTGCACTCTCCTGGACATTGCCCAGGCGGTGAGTGTGGTAAGCAGATTCCAGGCCAACCCAGGGCAGGAGCATTGGACTGCTGTGAAGAACATACTCAAATACCTTCGAAGGACAAAAGAGTTTTGTCTGGTATTCGATGGTTGTTCACTACAAGTTCTAGGGTATACTAATTCCAATTTCCAGTCGGATCCAGATGATAGAAAGTCTACATCTGGGTATATTTTCACAATAGGATCGTGTGTTGTTTGCTGGAAAAGCAGCAAACAGGGGTCCACTACAGATTCCACAACCGAGGCCGAGTACATTGTCACAAGTGAAGCTGCTCAGGAAGCCGTGTGGATGATGAAGTTCATACACGAATTGGGATTGATTCCGTCCAGCACATCACCCATCCCGTTGTTGTGTGACAACAATGGAGCGATCGCCCAGGCTAAAGAGCCTCGGGCCCACTCGAAGTCAAAGCACATCGAGAGGAAGTACCACGTACTGCGGGAGATCGTTGGTAGAGGGGACGTCCTAATTCAGAAGGTAGCATCAGCGAATAATGTGGCAGACCCATTGACTATGCCACTGACACAGAAGGTGTTTGAGAAACCCGTGGAAAGTATGGGACTCTGACTTGTACCAGATTGGACCTAAGTGCAAGTGGGAGCTGTTAGACAGTTCTGTATGCCCTTAGCTTCAATCCGATTTGATGTGCTTTTGATATTTGGTGTAAATAAATAAAGTGCATGTTTGATTCATGTTGTTCGGTATAATTCTGTGTAAGACTCTAAAACTGGACACTTAATGAGACACGTGTTAGTTTTAAATGTTCACAGCCATTGGATAAGTCTGGGGAGATTTATCCTGCCATGGTTGATACTAGTGTGCCGCCAAGTGTTGGGATGGCCTATCTCGGCCACCAGGGTAAGACCCAAGGCACATGCATTATGGGATTACTCGAATCCTTGAACCGGACCAGAATTCCAGTATTGCCCTGGACCTTGGAGACAGATGGGCAAAACTGGAAAGTTACACCTAACCCCTAGACTCAATTATGATACTTCACTAGGTGTCAGATCGGGCTGTCTTTGATATGCCAATCAGTGAGATCCTTGGTGGGGGTCAAAACCTGGGCATGTTGGGGCAGTCTGAGAATTCATCTGAGTGGGTGATCATAGTGACAAGATCAGCCCCTTTGTCGGACAAAGGTAATGATCGGGAATGCACTCTCTCTGATGGAAACCAAACTACCGGCAGTTGATTTCAATCGTTGGAATTTTGTTTCGCAAAGTTTATATATGATATATATATATATATATCATATATATATATATACATACGGTTTTGAAATGTTTGCAAATGGTTTTAATTCCTGGGATCCCTGTGAGTAGAGAGTGCGGCACTGTTCCTTGCAGCCGAGGGAGAGGTCCTCTCTTGTCGGGTAGTTCTTGATCATTAAGGGCTGAGAGGCTAAGTGTAAGACCATTTAGGATAATACCTAATGGGCTAATCTTGCACCTGCCCACAGTCCCTGGGTTTTTATAAGATGGCTTGGCCTAGGGACCACTTAATGTAAGTGTTGGGCTCATAGGGTCCATGTGATGGGCTCAAGGGGTCACTGAGTTTTTCAGTGAATTCGGCTGGGCTTTGTAATAAAGGCTGGGCTGAACCCATGTGGCTGGTGTGTAGATCAATGCTTGGGTCCCATGCCATACAAAGAAGCCAATTGGGCAATAGATTGAAAACTAGTTAAGCACTGAACACTTAATGGGCCAAAAGCCCATTTCGAGCTAGGCTGATATGATCACCCATCTATGGGGCGGATCTAGGATTAAAGTTAGCAAAAGGATTGGGCCTTTAACCCTATCCACTCTGGGAGACCAAATTCAAATCAGATTTGAATCTGGTAACCTCTTGATAAGATCAAGAGTAAGCTAACTTAATCTACAGATAGGATTAAGATCATCCCCTATCAAAATACTGATTTGGATTGGGATAACTCCTAATTAGGAGGTTCTTAATCAAGAAGAAAAGAGGAGAAACCCTAAGAGATTATAATCAAATTTCGAACCTAGGGGTTTTGGTGCAAGAAATCATCCTGCGAATTGAGATAAGGATCTCATATACACTCCAGAGAGAAGAGAAGCAAATTCAGCCATCTTCATTTCAGGAGTTCTCCTCCAGCCACCGCCTTTCTCTCTTTCAAGATTCGATCTTTGAAGAAGAAAGAAGTCAAGAAATTGGTTCTTGACATCAGTCTTGTAGAAAAGACTGAAAAGATTTGGTGCTCTGAGTTTCCAGTGGATTCTTGCGAAGGATTCAGTGTGTAGGACACACTCTGTTGGTTCCATTCCACATACAGCTGTGTCATCTTCAGCAGGAGCGGATCTTGGTGTCCTCTTTGGGTGTGAACACCAACTTTGGGAGATACTGCTTCTCTGGATCAGGTATAATTCCTCCCTTCCCTTTTGGTTCAGATCTGGTTCGATTATGGTTCAAGTAGGATCCTTGAATATTGTATTCTAAATTTAGGGAATATGATTCCCAATTGAAAGAAGGTAGGAAAAATTTTGAAATTCGACCTCTCATTCCCCAATCTTTATGGCATCCACTAGATGGATCCTACCATTCTTTCACTATCACTTGGATGCTCCAGAGCAGGATTCTTTGCCACTTTGTCTAACTTTTCAGAAGATAGGACCAGCATAAGGTTCCTGTACCAGTCGGCATAGTTTGGGCCCTTCAACTTGTTGTCATCAAACAGCTTTGCAAATTGTCCGTTTGCCATTTTCTGATAAAAGAGCAAACATCAGTCCACAACCTAATTTGATTCATGTTCATTACAAAGATTTGGATTTTAATCTACGTTCCATTCCCATTTATTCATCTCTAAGATTTCCCTCCCTTCTCCGTGACAGAGACTACGAGTTGTCTCTAGAAATGTTGGGAAATCACATAGGGTGCATGGAGCCAACAATTTCAGCTGCAAAACCCCACCTCCTTTCTGTGAAGGATCATATCCACTCATCATATGGGTTTTCCCTTTGGCCTCTATCAGACAAGGTTCAGAGCCATTTTCAGGTAAACAT